>NW_027270974.1:565000-572500 GCF_040938485.1 Diadema antillarum | reverse complement strand
TACACGGTTTAAACGCCAGCATCAAGGCCACAAATGAAAACCGGATTGAATCGGATACACCCGCTTCTCGATCAGTACATTTTTGTTTTCTTTCATCTCCTGTCAATTAAGTAATCAATTTTCTGCAGCATAGCAAAATCCATTTCATGTGTATGTGATTTATTCCTGTTTATGTCTGGTTACTTGTTCACCCCTCCCCGAGACCGAACAACATAAAATAGCGTTCACAAATTACAACATGGGATCTAGAAATAATGGAACTCCACGCTCGAGTATGCTTATTAGTGCTGTCATGTCGTATTATCGAAACATACGTCTACAATGTATATCAACGTTGTCACAGAACTGTCCTACACATTTGTTAATAGTTTTCGAGCCAGAATAATGTCGTGATATAGGCCTACCATTCCAGTGAAATATTACACAGCTGTACCAAAAAGCTTGATACCATTGCATGGAAAGGTCAAAGGTTGTATAGTCAAGTCCAGGGTACCCACTTTGGGTACACTGCGTCCTTGATAAAAGATCTATAATACTGGCCCAGGCACCTCCTATACTGCGACGAGATACGCTGGTTACAAGGGAGGGGGGGGGGGGGATGACATCACAATGTTGGATTTGCCGACTGATCTCTACACCGTCCGTAGAGGTCACTGAATATAGCTTCCTCGAGACTAACCGGAAAAAAATAACTTCGCCGCAGAGGGAGGCATTTCCCTCCTTCCCTTCCCTCTCCCACTTGATTACAAGCGTAGGTGTAAGAATAATAATGGTAACTTAAACGCATTTGTTCGTGTGTATAAATGAACATGTTTGTTTGTAAACTTGAGAGAAGATTGACTATGATAGATGTACCAGCGTATTCTATATTAAGTTTTTGGTGGGTGTGGAAATTTTGAATGTATCGTCTCTCAGGACTGGTAACGACGGACCATTTGCATAATTTTATTCAATTTGTCTGCATACAGGTGGCAAGGAATGGGGCAAGCTGAAGAAACAGCAGGAACAAGACATCGATGATGCCATCGAGGTGAGTTTCACATGAAAGATTAAGAAATATTGTAGGACCTAAAACTAGCATATGTTCATATATTTGTATACACATTTATATGTTTCTCCTTCTTTTCTCATATCTCATATGGTAAACGTAACATATACGCATTATAAAGGTGAATGTATGCAATTATTTTTGCGGATATCTACATTTCACTGCTATTAGTGGGAAGTGCTTGTGGCTCTTTTGCCATATTATAATCATCAAGAAGTTTGTCCGGCTACATTGTTGCAAATTCTTACGAGAGCTGCTAAAACTCATAATAAAGTCTGCTGGTGAGGGCAGAGGGAGGGGCTGGGAATGAGAGAGGGAAGGAATGCACATAATTTGTTCATTCTCATGCCATGAGTATTAATGAGTCTTGCAGTCGACTTCACATCACTCTCATTTACTCTACATTCTCGTCACGTCTCGGCTGTGAGTCTCCATGACGTGGACTTGACGAAATGTCTCACGGTAGGCCCATTATGACGTCACAATAAAGGAGGTGTAGAACTCAAAGTGTATATTCTCTGTCACTGAATACCCCCAAAGAAGATGATGAATAATCCGTAATTCTCCCTGTGCCCTTCTTTCTCCAACGCAGAACATTATCAGGGAAAACACGTATCCGGATGTCGAGGACTTGGCAGAGAAAATGCAATCTATCAAAGGTGAGAGGTCAATGAACTAACGACACAGAATGGAGGTCAAAGGTCGCTGGTGTGAGGTAGCTTCGATTAATACTAGTACTTCCCTCCATACTATATTGTTATACTTGACGAATGATCTCGTATACGATGTGCATGAATTACTCTGTAAGTTCTCAATATACTGTAGTTAGTGATACTGGTTTTGCCCGTGCACCTAATAATTCCTTACTAGACATTCGCGCTATAAAATTATGCAGTATCAAACGCATAACTTTAGGTGCACTTTCAGTCACTTTTATAATGCTTTCATTTTTAAAGATTGTATAAGAAGTGCCAGCTCTGTGATGATTTACCAGACTCCAGATGATTTACAGACTTCGGCATTTTTATATCTATATAATTTTAGTTACACTGGATACAGAGTTCCAAATTAATAGTGATTAGGATCAGTAGTAAGAATAATTTCAAAATTTACAGCGAACAAGGATGATGACGTAGCAGCTTCACCATAAAAATGCAAAATTGGGTGTTCATGGAAGCAGAACAAAAGAAGAAAGTATGCATGAATTCTACACAGGTGAAGTTGTTTAGCAAGTTGTATTGTAATGGAATTACATTTCTGCATCACTGGAATATGTGAGTCTCCTACGTCATCGTCCTTGTTCAGTGTAATTTGGTTTGGGTTTTAAGAGTATTGATTTCTCTGCTCAAAGACCACAAGAAATCTCACAAATCTATTCATGGCACTGTCAATTTATTTGTACTACATGATGTAAAAATAAAAATAAAAATCGTCTGGAATTCCTCTTAAATTCAAAGTCGCCGTATTCGGAGCATGTCATACGTGATGCGCTATCAAGAAACAATCAAAGCTTGTTTTATTTATGTATCACATGCAAATTAGGCAACACTGCCCCCTTGCATGATACAGGATATCTTTATATGATTCATATCTGTCATTCTCATATTTTCATCTCTCCTCCAATGTCCTGTCATTACAACTAAGTTTTATGGTGAGCGATCTTTTGCTCATGCTGATCCTACACTGTGGAACACTATCTCATTATGAAGGAAGCTTCCACAATCTTAAAGTCCAAAACCCTTCTCAAGACATTTCTGATTAAAAAGTACTTTGAACATGTTGAATGAGTTTTCGTCTTGCATACTGCAGCATCTACGGTACAAACAGTATATTTCACTTTTCCATCTTCACCTATATATATATATATATATATATATATATATATATATATTTGATTCATAATTGCCTTTCTTAGATTCTTAAACTACTCATATATGTCAATCTCTACTTTTGTTTTCGTACAGAGAAATTCATCTTATATGACATAGACGGCAGTGGCGACCTAGGTTAGTACAGGCTTCGAGGGAGGCCGTACAATAGATTTGTATATCCGTATATCGTTATAGGAACATAATTGCGATTAAGAGGTCTGAGACTATCAATATGGTATTACGATGGGGAGAAAGAAGAGAAACATATAATAAAGCAGGCGAGAACTAATGATGGTGTGATATTAATAACACCTTGTTACTTACACAAGCTCTTTACATTTTGTATCATGCTGTATTATTTACCCACTCAGAATCTGATCGATGAGTGATGACCGAATTATCTTTGATTGTATTATCATGTATATATGTTAGGAGATTATCCTCGTCAAGCATCTGCTTACGATAATAGTCTCCTGCATTCCTAATACTCCTAGATTTGTTCAATATATCTTTTGAACAGCAGATACGTGAAATATATTTATTCAATGCCGTAGAAAAAAACATTTTTATATTATCAAGAAAATGAGTGTTATTCATTTATGTTAACCATCAGCCAATGTCCATGTAATTCACTGTTCAAATTTTACTCAAGAACTTTGTTCACTTTTGGTTTTATGTTATATTCTTGTATGAGAAAAGGAATGCAGAAATCAAATCAAATCAAATCAAATCAAATATGTTTTCAAGTCAAGTCAATTCTATCTTGACCATCAATTCAAAATATATCAATGAAAACACACAAATATACAATCTTTTATTGATAGGAGCATAAAAATACAAATTAAATTTAAACAAAACAATCAAAACCAGTCAGTTACTAGAAGATAAGCTTTTACGGTAATTGGAATCACTTTGTACAGCAACGAAACAAGATCAAGAACTGCCGGCACCGACAGCTGGCGAGGTTTCGAGACAATTATCTGTTTTCCTCAGAAAACATGAACAAAGTTATTACAATAAAGTGGCTTACTGAGATTAAGCATAGTGAGAAGGCGGTATTTCTTATCAACTTAGATGCAGGGATAACTTCTTAACTACTTACTCTATTGTATCCACATCATGTCACGAAGCAGTCGTTATGGCGCGTTTACACCGAGCACGGTACGGGCAACGACCAGGTTTTTGCTATGGTACGCCAAAAGGAACCTTATCTGGTTCTGTTTAGAATAAAAGAATCATTTATTCGATACAAAATCACCCAAACTGTTATTCTTATGTCAAAATCAAGAGCAACAAAATCAACAGTAGGAGATTAATTTTGTAACAAAATTATTAGCGGAGAAGTGATATTGTAACAGAACCAGACAAGTAGTCATGGTCCCTTTTGGCGCACCATAGTAAAAATCCCGTTCCGTGACCCGTGCCGGATTGGGTAGTAAACGCAGCTTTATTCATCTCCCACCAGATGAAAAAGATATAGGGGCGATGTTGGAGAAGCTGGAGCAGCCAAAGAACACCTTGGAGATCCGGAAGATGATCAAGGAGGTGGACCTCAACAACAGCGGCACCATCAATTTCAGCGAGTTCGTCAAGTTGATGCTGGGCGGCAAGAACAGCATCCTAAGAATGTGAGTGCCGCATCGTCATTCTTGCAATTCAACAAAAGATGTTGTAAGGCTGTCTTATTTAGTAACCCCGCTGTGTATAGTTTATGAGAGCCACAAAGATATCGTGATGATTGTCGAGATTATAGTGATGAACGTCATTATTGTTGTTATCACAATTATCATTATCATTATTATTTATTATTATTATTATTATTATTATTATTATTATTATTATTATTATTATGATTATGATTATTATTATTATTATTATTATTATTATTATTATTATTATCATTATCATTATCATTATTACATTAACTCTTAGTAGTAGTGTTAACTTCCTTGCATTTAATGTAATAATGATAAGGTTATAATCTCAACAGATGACGGTACTGCACACTTCGATAGATAAAATATTGAGAATAACAGTGGTAGTCAACAAGAAGGAGACGAAAAAAAACTGATATCAATGTGATCATTTTTCTGAAAGATGTTCAAAGTACTGATAATCTAGAAAGACACATGAAATCAATCAACCAATGTTCATCAATTTATGTTTTGCCAAAGGCAAAGGCGAACGAGAGATGCCCTTTTCAGCACTTGTATTTTCAAGCAACCTGAAAAAGGGAGCTACATTTCAAACTGTGGAGATCTAGGAAGAAAACCTGCATTGAAATTCATGACGCATGTTGTTGAACTGGCTCTGGGTAGGCGTGGGGGGGGGGGGGGGAGGGGGCAGGTAATAAAGCCATCACTCTCTTTTCCTATCGTGTTTCCATGGTGATGAGTGGCCCGATGGGATGGGGGGTTGGTATGAGTCAGTACTTCCCGTGACGAGGCGGTAGCAGCGGGGATACCCCTCAAAAGTCTCACGCACGCGAACCTGATATCCCGGTGTCTTCTTTAAGAATCAAGACTACAAAACAACAACAACAGTGACACACAAACGAAAATAGTTGAGTCGATATTGTAAATTAAATGCTGAAAACAGACAGGCTCTAATTATATCTATAGCCAACCAACAACCTGTCAACGAGTTAACCATTTAAGGGCAATCTGATTTTGTTGAAACATTATTTTCCATGGACGCAAGATTGAGCATGATATGCCTGTCACGGTGGGTTAGTCCAGAAGGATTGAGTTGTATTATTATGGCGAAAAAACATTTTTCATTTGCTTTGATTTGATTCTTCAAATTACGATTAGTATCGAGAGTTTCTGTCCCCAGGTTTTGGATACTTTATTCCTCCAGATGTGTCTTTTGTGTTGCTTGATGATCATTGGTTGTATTGATGAGAAAAAGGGAAATGAGCGCGGACTGCATTTACAGTTGTAGTTTATCGCCTTAAAGTAATACGCGATCATAATACGTTTTGATTATGTATCACCTTCTCGTTTAAAGCAATGCCTACTCTGATTTTAAGTCGTCATCAACGGAGATATAGAAGAGCAGTGTAAACTCAGGTTAAGTCGGAAAGGAGGTGGGGGGATTGAACTTTTCTTCTACTAGGTCAAAGACAGTAGTTCATCAACCGAGAATCCTGTTTATTTGTTGCAAACGAACAAAGCGAACACTAGAGTAGCCTAGGTGGGGGATATGACGTCACAAGAATTGCGCTCACGTCATGCAGTTTATGTCTGTGTCTGTATTTGTGTATGATTACTTGTATGTGCTTCTATGTGTGTGTGTGCGTATCGGAATGTTCTGTAGTTCGGCGAGCATCAAGACCATGTTAGTTTGTATCTTCAACGGGAATAGACTTAATCAGCCTGTTGGTAGCTAGTGAAGTGGTTCATATCCTCGGCGATTCAATTCTACCAGTTAGCGTGATGGAAGCATAGCAAGACGCTAGACGTCTTAAGGGAATGTGGTTATTCCCTTGTGAGGCACGTATTCAATGTTTCACCGGAGTTTCTTTTTGTCTCCCTGTTTACTGTCTCCCTGTGTTTTGTTCTGCAGAATTATGATGTTCGAGGAGAAGAAGAAAGAACAGGAGAAGCCCAAGGGACCACCGCCAAAGAAAAGCTTCGCCGATCTTCCATGAAGCTCATGAGGCTACCAACTAACTTTTTATGCAAACCATTGCAAACGTTGCAAAAATAAGACATAGGAAACAACAATTAACGATACGTGCGGTCATGAACCGGAACAACCATTGACGATGCATTTTGAATCACGAATACTGAGTCTTGCAGGGTATGGATAGCTGACGGGACGCGGGATAGATATAAACTGAGTTCCAGACGTAATGTGCATTTTTTTTTCACTCTCTGTCTCGTAACTATGGGTCCTACTATCCGATGCCTTTCAAGTGGGAACCAACTTCTCATCATGTTTTGTGTTGTTATTTTAGTTTCGTTGTAAAAAAAACCCAAAAAGCATGATCACAGAGTTTTAAAAAAAGTGCACATTTCTGTCTGAGCGAGAGCCTTGGTTTGGAGATTAATATTTCGCACGTCTTTGCTTCTTTGTTTTGTTGTTTACCATACATGCAATCATACAACAGTGGACTCCCGTTATAACGAAGTCCGCCGGACCGGCTTTCTTCTTTCGTTATATCGAAATTTCGTTATAATCGAACAAGTAAACTATAAAAAAAAACTATAAAGAGCGGATAATTTTTACTTCGTTGCAACAGGAATTTCGCTATAACGGGAGTGCACTGTATGAGATTCCTGTAGTAGGCCTACTGTTACTTGATCATCGTAGTTTCTGTGAGTGATACTTAAAAATTGATATCTGCATCGTAGCGTATTCTCCCGGTCTAGCCTTCTTTCCTAGGTGAAGAGGGGTGTCCGTTTAGGCTAGATATCGCAATTGATCTGAAGGTGTATTAGGATTGGTGATGTGGACACAACGTAGACTAATATGATGAATAATCGTTAGTAGATGATGAAACGCATTGCTCTTTTCAAGTTGTATATTTCCCACCCAAACCCTCGCAAAAACAACAAAAACAAAAAGAAAACAACT
>NW_027270974.1:472500-560000 GCF_040938485.1 Diadema antillarum | reverse complement strand
ATTACACTTTCCTATCTACAAACAGCATGATTGCTAATTAAAATCACCTTCTTGGTAGAATAATTGAGGAAGAGAGGGGAGATTAAAGAAAAATCTATATTAATCTTTTATATGTTTCACTCTCTGTAAATGAGGAGATATCATCTGATTCTAAAACGAAATCAAAAGCCCTCAAAAATAATCTCCTTTGCGGAGGTAACAAAGCGCAGGGTGTGCACAAAGAGGGCACAACGATGATTTTACTCTTTGCTTCTTCTTCTCCGTGTTACCTCGCCACCAATTTACAGTGTACTTATCTCGTGGCTTCTCAATCTCAATAGCTTTAATGGTTTAAGAGAATCACATGTAAATGCTGCCCTCTTGAAGTGGTCGAAGTACATGTGACTTAAAGTCCATAAAAGAGATTGGATCCACCCGCTGCTTGGGGCACCTATTCTGCCCGTGTATAATAAATGGGAAGCTTTATTATCTTGAATGTGTGTGCATGTGTGTGTGAGCATGGGGTGAACAGCTGTTAAAGAGTGATAAAGTTTACATCTAGACATACGACATCTGCATCAAATATTTCTGGATTTACTTTCGTAGTACATTGTATTGGTTAAGGCTGTTATAAGACGATGAGGAAAAAAAACCCTGTTATTTAGATAATATGCATTTTTTAAAGGTCGAACATAGACAATCATATGAGAGCATTTTTTCTAGAAAACAACGCAAATTCGACTTTTTTTTCTTCTGTTCCCTTCTTATTTCAAGGGGAGAGAAAGTGAATCACAGAATCTCAGTGATCTTTAATTTTCTGACTTGAGGTGTATAGTTATACATTCAATGACTTCCACAAACGAAAGAGATGCAATTGAAGCAAGCATCCAAGCATAGTTCTAATCCACTCGTACGATCATAATACGTTTTGATTATGTATCACCTTCTCGTTTAAAGCAATGCCTACTCTGATTTTAAGTCGTCATCAATGGAGATATAGAACAGCAGTGAAAACTCAGGTTAAGTCGGAAAGGAGGTGGGGGATTGAACTTTTCTTCTACTAGGTCAAAGACAGTAGTTCATCAACCGAGAATCCTGTTTATTTGTTGCAAACGAACAAAGCGAACACTAGAGCAGCCTATGTGGGGGATATGACGTCACAAAAATTGCGCTCACGTCATGCAGTTTATGTCTGTGTCTGTATTTGTGTATGATAACTTGTATGTGCTTGCATGTGTGTGTGCGTATCGGAATGTTCTGTAGTTCGGCGAGCATCAAGACAATGTTAGTTTGTATCTTCATCGGGAATAGACTTAATCAGCCTGTTGGTAGCTAGTGAAGTGGTTCGTATCCTCGGCGATTCATTTCTACCAGTAAGCGTGATGGAAGCATAGCCAGACGCTAGACATCTCAAGGGAATGTGGTTATTCCCTTGTGAGGCACATATTCAATGTTTCACCGGTTCTTTTTCTCTCCCTGTTTACTGTCTCCCTGTGTTTTGTTCTGCAGAATTATGATGTTCGAGGAGAAGAAGAAAGAACAGGAGAAGCCCAAGGGACCGCCGCCAAAGAAAAGCTTCGCCGATCTTCCATGAAGCTCACGAGGCTGCCAACTAACTTTTTATGCAAACCATTGCAAACGTTGCAAAAATAAGACATAGGAAACAACAATTAACGATACGTGCGGTCATGAACCGGAACAACCATTGACGATGCATTTTGAATCACGAATACTGAGTCTTGCAGGGTATGGATAGCTGACGGGACGCGGGATAGATATAAACTGAGTTCCAGACGTAATGTGCATTTTTTTTTTAAATTTCACTCTCTGTCTCGTAACTATGGGTCCTACTATCCGATGCCTTTCAAGTGGGAACCAACTTCTCATCATGTTTTGTGTTGTTATTTTAGTTTCGTTGTAAAAAAAAAAACCCAAAAAGCATGATCACAGAGTTTTAAAAAAAGTGCACATTTCTGTCTGAGCGAGAGCCTTGGTTTGGAGATTAATATTTCGCACGTCTTTGCTTCTTTGTTTTGTTGTTTACCATACATGCAATCATACAACAGTGGACTCCCGTTATAACGAATTCCGCCGGACCGGCTTTCTTCTTTCGTTATATCGAAATTTCGTTATAATCGAACAAGTAAACTATAAAAAAAAAACTATAAAGAGCGGATAATTTTTACTTCGTTGCAACCGGAATTTCGCTATAACGGGAGTGCACTGTATGAGATTCATGTAGTAGGCCTACTGTTACTTGATCATCGTAGTTTCTGTGAGTGATACTTAAAAATTGATATCTGCATCGTAGCGTATTCTCCCGGTCTTAGCCTTCTTTCCTAGGTGAAGAGGGGTGTCCGTTTAGGCTAGATATCGCAATTGATCTGAAGGTGTACTAGGATTGGTGATGTGGACACAACGTAGACTAATTTGATGAATAATCGTTAGTAGATGATGAAACGCATTGCTCTTTTCAAGTGGTATATTTCCCACCCAAACCCTCGCAAAAACAACAAAAACAAAAAGAAAACAACTATAGATGATTAGAGAAAGCGTGCTGAATGTTTTCTATTCCTAAACTGCAATGGGCACGAAACCACGGTCAGAGCGACAGCTCACATAATTATTGATTATTTTCACTCGAGATGGGACTATAGTTCCGCTTCATAAAGGGCAAGTTGCACTTTTCCCAGTTGAGACAACAATGGATGAATGGACACGGTCAACGCATATACCATTAGCATGCATCAGAGCTTTGAGGTAGATGCAGATCTGAGCTCCATAACATTCATTTCAACCAAATATCTGTGGTAGCCACTCTTGCTACAATGACAAGAATCCCACTTCCTGATTGGCTGTTGCTACAAGAAGTTGCTATTTTTGCAAGAATTGCTGTCACAACATCTTTTATGAAATGACACATTGATGGAAGCTTGTATGCGATGAATAGTGCAATATCAAACCTGTACACATATTGATATATTCCAAAGTGACCAAATTTTGCCTCATCCAATTGTCATCGCATTGTTGTACTTAGAGACGGAAATTCTTATGTGTTTAAGGACAAGCCAGCGATATACGCCCCACCAGTGCATTACTTCTTTCGCTACCAAAATGTTCACCTAAACCATTCCTCAGGATGGAGTCAAAACTGTCCCGAAATTAACACAAAATTGCCATACGTTTATATAAATTTCAATTTCGCACGAAGTTAGCCCAAAACTTGGTGAAAAGGAAATCAAGAGCCGAAGCAAATATTATAAAACGAACTTTTGCATGATCTTCGGACTATGATTATTTTGGTCTGCCAAAGATTTTACCGCCGATCAAGAAATTGCTGCCGGAGCCTGAGAAACTCCATCGGCGGTCAGACGATGGCTTAAGGTTCCCTCGCGATTGACATGAAGCGTATATACGATCAGACTGTCAGAGCCGAATTTGAAAATGCCTTCATGTACCGCGCGTCCATCTTTGCGCAATTTCGGGACAGTTTGACGCCTAAAGCTGTGTCTTACACCGTTTAATGCATAACAAACAATTACTCTTTACGCATAACAAATATACAGAAGCAATTTCGTCTTGTCTTATCATAGAACATGACAATCAAACGGGTGAAGGAAATTTCCTTTTTTTTTTCATCAAACTCATTTTTATATCAGAATCTTTATATAGTTTCTAACAGTATGGCGAGTGGTGCCTATAGTCCCTTTATACTTTAACTTACAAAACGATGCATGTAAATACAACGTATTTGACTGGTTACCCGGTACATGACCCCTTCTTTTTTTCAATGGCTTATTGGACTAGGATGGGTCAGTAAACTCAAATATTTTGTCCCAATAGATGTTAGTATTTCTTCATATCACTCAGCAAAATGGTGCTGTCTGAAACGCAGTGCAAAGTGTAGATAGCCAAACGTTTGGAATTCCTAGTGAAAATTTTATACGAAATGATTTTTTTTTCAACAATGATCGTTTCCACATGAAATATCAAGCAATTACGAGTGTACAGTACGGGTGCTAGCTATGTCACGCTTCAAGGAGTAGTGTTAGGAAGATATTTCTTTTCAAATTAGAATCGGCATTGTACAAGAACCCGCAAACTTGTTAGTAGCTGAAGAGGCGTCATTTAGCGGCAGTGTCATCTGCATGATTATCATAAGCTGTTTTTTGTTCGGGTAGGAAATTCTGCTTCTCTAATTGGTATAACTATGATTATTATTAAAAATCATTATTATTATTATTATTGTAAATTCCATCTTGAATTCGTCATCATTCTGATCATATCAATATCAGCTAATGGATATTACTCTATCCCATGATTAGCAGATAAGCTGTAACTTGTAATTGTTTTATACGCACATTTTCTTCAATAAGCATGATAAGTAAATAAAGAAACATATTTACTCGTAAAACTCCAATCATTAGTGCAGGAATTGTTTCATAATGCTAGCACATTTCTTCGAATATTGAGGAGCAAAGGTTCTGATTTTCTTTTCTTTTTTCAGTTTTGTTATGTTATTCGTACGTTTTATGTATTTGCTTGTGTCGTGGAGTACTAAAACCGCTGCATTTTCGCTTTTGATTTTAAAACTGAAATTGCGTGGTTAGAGGTAGTGTCTATTTAAAAAAAAAAAGAAATGATCTGTGTTTGTGCCGCTTTTGTTGACGACTTAGTCGAAACTGATTTCTTATTTCACCCACATCTCCTGAGAGGGCAATATTTTATGAGCCATTCTATCAAATTACAATATTATTGTATATCATCAAGATCATTCCCCCTTGGAATTTCACATAGTCAAAACAGTATTATGATGGCATATCGGTGATTCCTTACCCACAAAGAATCGATAGCTAGTTCGTGTTCCGTGATGTGTCTATTGTTTTTGTTTTTTAATCGGTCTATGTGTGGTAAATAAGGAAAGGGTCTTTTCATGTTGCCAGTGATTTGAGACGGCTTTTAAAGAGATCATGGTTAAATGTGTCGGAGTGTAGCCACGCAATGAACGTCAACAAATCATTTTAAGTTTAGGGTCACATTTATGTCATGTTCTTCTCTTGACTGTTTGGTTCATGCTTCTTCTTCTCCTTCTTCTTCTTCTTCTTCTTCTTCTTCTTCTTCTTCTCCTTCTTCTTCTTCTTCTTCTTCTTCTTCTTCTGCTTCTGCTTTCCCCCCATAATTTCGGTGGAAATTAAAACTGTAGATTGTAGAAAATACAATGTTGTCTGTTAGATAGTTGATGCATGGATCAGTCTCATTTTTATATACCAATGGAGTTTAGTAACTCGTAGAACGTTACGACTATTTTGTGTCACACGGGCACCACATTTATGATATAATTGCTTACAAGTCATGATATTTGTAATGTTCGCCGTTCACGTCTGTTTGTCACCAATTACCTGCACAATGCGGTCAGCAATAAGGACGGTTTATTTACCATGTAGATATCATTTAATGCTCAGGCATTATTTTTGAATGTATTTTAATTTTTGTCAATGTCGAGTCTTAAGAAGTAAATACTCGTTTCGTTTGTACAAAGTCATTTAAAGCCTGCGTCGCATTGCGTTTTCTTAAACTTGATTTCTATCATTATTTAAATTCCAAAATGCTCGAATGTCAAATCTTCAAAAGGGACTATAAGCAGTGCAAATGCATGTTGACGTTTTAATTCATGACGCCCTCAACATCACTTACGTGTTCAAAATGTGGCATTAATTATTTAACGATAATGTGCTAGAATTTTTCTTCAGACTATAGGCCTACGTGGATACGCCCACACATAAAAAAAAACCCTAACTTTCCAAACCGAGATTCCGTCAATGACATCAATGATCATTCTGTCAATTATTGCTAAAGTACTAATGATTTTGATAAACGAAAGACATTGGAATACTACTATACACCTTTCCCTAGACCGAGCACTAACTTGCATGTTTCCATGTTGCTAACAATATTCATCATAAAACAAAAGATACTGCAGGAAAACACGCAAGTTACTCGTATGCTTAATCTAGGGAAAGGTGCATACCAATGTCTTTTGCTGATTGAATTTAAGTATTTTTGCCGTGATTGACAGATGAGGTCATATTAGCCGCGGTCACACTGGCATAAAGATCGCGATCTTCCAGATCTCGATCTTTTGCCAGTATGACCGCGGCTATTTAAGTGGTATGGAAGGTGTTTGTGTGTGTGTGTGTGTGGGCATGTCCACGTAATCTGAAAAGAAATATTATTAAAATAGTATAGAATATATGGCACATATTTAGATATTCTTTTGTCAACATAAGTGATAATCAGGGTATTATAAATTGATACAAGTCAATATACACTGGCATTGCACAATCCCCTTTTGATAGTTTTGTGCAATGCCCCTGACATATTCAAATGACTGTCGAGAGAGGGCAGTATGTATCCCATCAGTGCTGCAGCCCATCAGTGCTATCTATACAGAGTCTAGCTATCAAACTCTGCTGTAATAGAAAGCACTATGGTGGCATGACTTCCTTTGTCGGGCAAACATGTACATGTAACAAAGAGAATACACGCCGTGCCCTGGTGATGTTCGTTAATCCGAAGGTTCGTTAATCCGAAATGAAAAGGTGCGTACTTGACACGAACCTTTGGCAGTACGAGCCTTATTTCGTTTTCGGATGACCGAACCTTCGAAATAACGAACCTTCTTTCATTTTCAATTTAACGAACCTTCGGAATAACGGTGCTTACTAGTATTTCATTTTCGGAATATCAAATCTGTTTTCATTTTCGGATTACCGAACCTTCGGAATAGCGAACCTAATTTCACTTTTGAATTAACGAACCTAATTTTATTTTTGGGTGAACGAAAGTTCAGAATAACGAACCGTAACTTACATGCCATGTCGCGACCGCTGAAACCCGAGTTGGCCAAACTCTGTGTATGTAGATGGCTCTGCATCTCAGTCGCTCTCTAGACCGACCACACGGTTTAGCCGTATCCATTTACTTAGCAAACAAAAATTTTAGATTCGCCACATGAAGTCAGTCAAAAACAAGCATGGATGCACACTTAAATCTATGGTTGCGGATAAAGTGGTTTTACAAATCGAAGAATACGTATTCAGCAATATATTGCAGTATATAAATAAATATATATATATATATATATATATATATATATATATATATATATATGTGTGTGTGTGTGTGTGTGTGTGTGTGTGTGTGTGTGTGTGTGTGTGTGTGTGTGTGTGTGTGTGTGTGTGTGTGTGTCTGTGTCTGTGTCTGTGTCTGTGTATTAGTATGTGTATGTGTGTGTGTAAGTCTACCAGATACATTTTTTATGCAGATAGATTATTCTGAGAATGGAAAGATGAGGGCGTCACCGATGGATGTGATCATAATCGACTATGGAGAGTGACCTCCTCACGGACTGAATTAGATGTACGGAGACAAAATATTATTTTTAACGACTTGATGTCAGTGTATTGACCAGGTGCATTGAAAACCTACATGGAGATTAGCTGACACGCTGAAGTCATCGCTTGGCTATATTGTTTTCTACGTGAAAATATTCATTTTATATCATATCCTGGGCAATTTATTACAATCTATCAACAATGATACCTTCCTATCTACAAATAGCATCATTGCTAAATCACCTTCTTGGTAGAATGATGGAGGAAGAGAGGGGAGATTAAATAAAAAATATACATTAATCTTTTACATTTTCCACTCTCTGATAATGAGGAGTATACCATCTGACTCTAAAAAGAAATAAAACACCCGCAAAAGCATAATCTCCTTGGCGGATGTAACAAAACCTAGGGTGTGCACAACGAGGGAACAACCATGATTAAACACTGTGTTTCCTTCTATTGTGTCTTACCTCGCCACCAATCTACTTATCTCGTGTCTTCTCAATCTCAATAGCTTTAATGGTTTAAGAGAATCACATGTAAATGCTGCCCTCTTGAGGTGGTCGAAGTACATGTGACTTAAAGTCCATTAAAGAGACTGGATCTACCCGCTGCATAGAGCACCTTTTCTGCCCGTGTTTAAACCGTATGGGAAACTTCATTATCTCAGAGAGCAAAGATTTACGTGATACTTCGACCTATGCGATATGATATATAATTATTTTTTTTTAGATGATTACATTTCATAAAATGTAAAAAGTTTCAAAAATGAATTAAAGATTATTATGCAGTCCTTGTAAATTCACTTGTATTTCTTTTCTTTTTTTTGCTTGAATGTGTGTGCATATGTGTGTTAGCATGGGCTGAAGAGCGCTTAAAGAGTGATAAAGTTTACATCTAGCCATACGACGTCTGCATTAAATATTTCTGGATTTACTTTCGTAGTATATACATTGTATTTGATAAGGTTGTTATAAGATGATGAGAAAAAAACTGTTAAGGTCGAACGTAGACAATCATAGGATAGCATTTTTTCTGAAAACAACGCAAATTCGACTTTGTTCTTTTCTTTTCTTTTCTTCCCTTCTTATTTCAAAGGGGAAAGAAAGTGAATCACAGAATCTCAGTGATCTTTAATTTTCTGACTTGAGGTGTATAGTTGTACATTCAATGACTTCCACAAACGTAAGAGATGCATTCAAAGCAAACATCCAAGCCTAGTTCTAATCCACTCGTACGATACATCTGTACGGCCATGTTAAAAAACTTCGTTCGGCTAAATATTACTCCTTATAGTGCGCCGTTGTTCTGAGCCACACATTAAATCCACATTCGAGTCGGAGCGCAGGCACGAACGCAGACAACCCCTGCTCCCCCCCCCCCCCCCCCCACACACACACACGAATGAACAAACGTAAAACAGATTTCCTAGTAGAGTTCATGGAAGTTAATAACCTGATAACGCTGAAGGGCATTGAAATTCAACGCCAGCATAGGTCGTACCTGGAAAAAATAAAGCTCCTTTTATTTGCGTGGGGTTACCTATTATTCATTCATTTATTGATCTACATGTGGCTGAATATACTATGCACCCATAGTAGGGCTTGTCGTAACGCAAAATATATCCTTACTCATTGAGTATGGCACATCATTTCCGCTGGCCTCTATCTCACACCCAATTACCGTACTAATCCTTTGATGGGGATAATAACTTTAATATGTGAAATGGGTCCTGAGTAAACTGTACCGCAAATCGTTTGAACAATAGACTTTACCCTCGGACCACTGGGACACGCTCGCGACAGAGCCCGGAGCTCACAATAAAAGAACGGGCCAGTCTTGTCGGGAATATAATGTTCTCGCTCTTTGGTGGACGTGCTAAGCCTGAGACAAGCGTTTAACCCTTTGTGAAGACAAGGCTTGCTTGTGAACATTAAACAATTTGCTCCAATGACGTAAGTGTGTCCTGAATTTCTGGGCATAAGAAGTGAAGTGGTATGACGGCCGTACAAGCCGTCTGGACGTAAAAACTTAAGTACTAAAACAATAGTCTGATGGTGTCCTGCTTGCGCTGACGCACGGATCCGATTCTTGGTAAAGTTGATCACCTCGACAAGATTTTCGATTGAGCAGCGACCTTTGCTCGGTACAAGGAAGACTTGCAATACATTCACACAGTGGTCGATTGACAGAAGGCAAATTTTGCCGATGTCGAACAAGATGAAGCACTTGTTTTTACTGGTCGTCGCTCTGGAGATCGGGCTCGTGCACGTGAGCGAAGGCGAGGCGGCCGCGCATGGGTCCCGTCACGGCGAGGGCAATGGTGTCGGGCACGGACCGGGAAAAGGGATCAGAATGCATCCTAGTAGCTGTGTTGTGGCCGATATTGTAACACATCCGGACTTCAGCCTCTTGCAGGTAAACAGTGTTCTAAAAGATAACAAAATAATAAAGGTGGATAGATGGAAAGATAGATAAATAGATAGATGGATGGATGGATAAATAGATAGATAGAGCGATAGATAGATGGTTGATATTGATAGATTGAAAGAAAGATCAGCGAAAGGAGATACGTTGGACGGTACTTTATGTCAAGCTATATGTAGAAAAGTCAGTAAATAATGTAAGGTAGATAGATACAATGATGGACAACTTTTTTTTCGGAACTCTTTTACTTGAAACCTCAAATATTCTGTCTAATGAGTATTTCGTCCCTATGATTACAAAGTATAAATAACTTTCACAGACTGCGAACTAAAACTGAAGTTTTGGAAGTCATAATCATATTCCGCAATCACCAATAGAGAGTTATCGACAGCTATGAAAAAACACGTTCTTAGTTAACATGACTTTTTTTTCATCCTCCCCTTTTTTTCAGAAGGAAAGCATCAAATGTAAGCGAACAATAATAATATCACATGAGTCCATGTGCCTATATTCTATGATCGATGTGAAGAAGTTATCACAGACGGCCAAATTTTTTGTGACGTGGTTCTAACCCAAAGTCACGTGGTGTAGTAGCCCCACTGCATAAAACTACGGTAACTTTACAATTAATGGTAACTCTGCAATTAGTGGTAACCCTCGGCAATTTATTGGCTTTGATTGATTAAGGAATAGTGTTGCTATCTTTTGCAGAGTTACCACTGAGTTACCATTGATTGTAAACTTATTTTCATGCAAGGGGCCCTGAATGCTCCGGAATGCCTTTTGAAACAATGTTTATCTCTCAGAATGAAGAAATGGAATCCAAACACTTGTCGTCAGTAAGATGTGAGCTCTTTGGACGTTTGTTGGCAGAACAGAAAGGATGTTACAAAGTTGGGGCGATGCGGGAGGATGCCCAACAGGCTATTTAACCCTTTCTGTACCAGTGAATAAAATGTGCACACTTTCCACACACAAACCTAAGGACAGAAAATAAACGTGGCGCTCAAAGAGTTAAAACATCATTTTGTATTACAGCACTTCACTTTGTTCGTACATACATTGCACATACTAGAATTAAGATAACAGCCAAGATAACACAAAGTGAATGGTCACAAAATAATCGTTAAACTTTGTCCGCTCATTAATGATAATTCTTTCGGTATGACCTGACGCTGCACTACGTTACCATTAGTTTGTTCATTCAAAATATTGATAGATGGATGCACTCCACAGTAATGTATTGCCTACTACAGTTTACACCTCCGTCTAGACATCTAATGACTGTAAAGCAAGGCAACACGTTTTTATATGTAGGTCTCCTACATGGATACTTACTGACTGACTTTTTAAGTCTAGCCGCCGAACACCGACTATGCCGAACACTACGATTTTGCAGGCATACACGATTATTTCGATTTCCCCTCTCGGTCGAAGTTGTAGGCATTGTTGCACGATTTGTACCCTTGACCGCTCCCTCAACTTTGCCCGCAAAACACGAGAGAGGAGGGAAGTGCATGGTCACGATGGCCTTGTTTTGTATCGTGACTTCACGTTTTCTGATGTAACATTATTTACGTCCTTCTTCCTGTAACTCTTCTGTGTCATGATGTCGCTCCCTCCTTCTCCCTATGCCCTTCCTTCTATCTTTCTCTTCCTATATTTGATAATCTATGCATCCAATCTCTCATCTGTTTCATGCTTTTCAGCGGATATTGGGCCCTTCACTATTGTTTATAGATTATAATCAACAATTAACCACACGAGTGGGTATATAGAAGACGGTTTGAACTCCGTTTCTAGTTCGTAGACAGTTTTCACTAGTGTAAAGGGACTACAAGTTAGAACAATAAGGAGTGTATAGTATACAAATAATGAATGTCTATGAGTGAGCTGCAATGGACGGAATATTTTATGAAGGGAAAGATGAAATGATCCATTCAGCGAGTCTCTTGCTCTTCGAAGGACTCGACAAAGAATATAGAGAGCCTTGCCTAGGGGCATAAAACCAGTGCCGCCAGAGGACTTGAACCGGAGACCTTCTGACTGATAACCACTGGTCTTAACTACTGTGCCACAACGACCCCGATGAACCGTTATCAGCGTATTTTGCATACCCACCCACACAAGAAAACGGGCGCATGAAGCCGACCCCGTGTGGTTCACCCCAGGTGACTAGCAATAGTCGGCAAACGGTATCAACCAGGCACATTGTATAACCATACGCTTGAACGAAGCGTATTTTGCAAATGATATGCTACTGCATATCTGTTGACGTATCCAGGCTCCATTATACTTTTTAAAAACCATCTTATGAGATACAAACAAAAGAAAAATCGAAGGTCAACACACAGTGCCAAACGGTCAAAAAAAGGCCAACTGAGAGGCATGCTTTGAACATATAGCTAGTGCCACTTACGAGAAAGAAGCCATGTTGTCATTTTTAGTTGAAAATGTACAGCTTCTCTGAAGGCGTGTTTGATAAAGAAGTGGTCTCTCAGAACGTGTCCTTTCCAAATGCCAATCATTGTAAACAGTGTGGTTTTTCTTCGTCGTTTTCTTCCTAATTCTCTTCAAGTGCGTTCATTCATTCATTCATTCATTCATTCATTCATTCATTCATTCATTCATTCATTCATTCGTTCATTCGTTCATTTGCTCATTCATTCATTCATTCATTTATTCATTCATTCATTCGTTCGTTCACTTGTTCATTCATTCATTCATTCATTCATTCATCTTTCATTTCTATTTTTCCATTCCCAGAAGTAACATATAAATATTTTACAGAAATTGAATGCACAAATTACATCACAATATATGATAAAAGAAATGTACAACTTTGCAGAATATTAAAACTATGTGGAAATGCTTGAAATGGGGAGTAATGCTAGAAAGCAATACATGTAAGGTGCCTCCCCCACACGTGATAGATACATAGATACATAGCCAAAGGTAAACATTATCGTTATGTGCCTTTGCAAACAGATAAAAGTAATAAAGCTTTACTACTCTGGCTACCATGGTCGCGCCTAAAATAAATGACTGAACAATGATAGGAGCGTATTGTGGAAAGAATTATTTCAGCAAAATCATCTGACACACACGTAAAAATGTCCACATTCATGGACATCTTATAAAGCATTGATCCAAGTTACGGCGCGTTGTGACGCGCTGTGGCACATTATATTCTGCGTCAATGAAGTCGTTCCTTGGTTAAGGCCTTTCGCCGAATATATGAAAATGGCATATCTCTGCTGTTTTTATTTCATCTAATATAGTGACATTCCCTTAAAGACACACACACATATATACACACAAACGGTCGCACACACGTAGTCATTCTCCAGGTCTATGCACTGAAATTTATCGGATTTTTCACATAATGAATATAGCATTATCGGGATTATGTAGACTATTCACTTAAGTGCATTCTGCAACCTTATATAATCGTGTAAAGTTCACTCTCTATTAAAAGGGTTTTCATTTTTAAAGCATTGTTTGATGTGTAGATGTATGCTACAAATATAATTTGTTGAAAATTCAACAAAATGAATGAATGAACAATGATAATCACGAACTTACAGATTACATTATATGGCATATCAAGATCTCAAGCGCGATATTTTCTCGTTGTTACTTCGGGTCATGCTCATTAATCCGAAGTTTCATTGATCCAAAAATTCAATAAAGTTTGTTATTTCTAAACACTCAAATTCCCTAGACCAAGATGTTCGTTATTCCGAAAATGTAATAGGGTTTGTTAATCTGATAAATTATGACGTTTTTCCGGAGGTTGGTTATTCCGAAGGTTCGTTAATTCGAAAATGAAAAAAGGTTCGTTGTTTCGAAAATAGAAAGTGCGCATTATCGAACCTTCGGAATTATATTTCGTTTTTGGATTAACAAACCTTCGAATAACGAACTCTGGAAACGACTTTTTTTTTTGATTAACGAACCTTTAACCGTTGCCACGCATCTTGATCTGTCGATTATCTCTGCTCAGGTAAGGCGTTGGTGAACTCTAAATTGCAAAGTTTTTGGCCCTGAGCCAAAATTGACACTATCCAGTTTCAAAAGGCCCTTTTTCTGGTCACCGCCATGCATGACAGGTTTCGCTACTCCGAAAAGGGATATCTGTATCAAAGCCATCGAGGGGCCTGAATTCCTTCGGGAGACGACCGTGAAAACTTCAGTGAAACAAGAATAGCTGAAAAAATCTATGACTGGGAATGAAAGGAAATGATATCACACAACTCCCCCTTCTCGTCATCTCTTTATGATATTTCAAGATATTCACGTTGTTAATTATTCCTCCATGTATATGAAGTTTTGGATCATAATACTACTGCGAGGTCGCTGGTTCCTTTACGTGCAAGTACTCTGGATATATTTGATAATTGATTTCATCCTCTCATTCATTATTGTTCATTGGCTGGTGCATCTCTGAGATTTCTATCGCTTAAGATCGTCTCCGTTCTCCACGTATGTCTAAGTATATTTTATAGTTCTCCCAAATTTATTTTGATGCATATTATGTAAATGAATTTCTGGACATGATATGGGAGATGCAAAGACATAAAATCATCATATAAAAGCCACGTGAATGAATATATCCATATGTTTTAACTTAACACACACACACACACACACACATATATATATATATATATATATATATATATATATATATATATATACATACATATATATATATATATATATATGTATACGCATAATATCATTTTGGAATGTATTTGGCGCAGTCTCATTGCCCTTGTACGATTTTTTTTTTAAAGATTATCTCCTTTCCTATATCTGGTTCACATCATAGATATCTAATGGGCCTGACCGAAATATCAGTATCCTTGAAAATATCAACAGTATGAGAAACTTTAAAATTCAATAACTTTCATATTTGTTTCGGTCTAATTGTATATAAAGAAACCCTTACTGCTCTGGTTGTACCCCTTCATTTTTTTTTAAATTAGATTCAATATCTCCCCAGGCAATACTGCAAAGAAACGTTTCTGTGTATTGACCACACAGTGCATTCTGCTGGCGAAAGACCTAAAGTGGACGTTGTGTCCTTTTGTCTATTTGTTCTTCGTATGAAGCGGTCAAGCTCTCATTAGAAAAAAAAAAGATTGGATAAGTGTCCGTCGAATCTTTCAGCCCCGTGTCCTCGATTAGACAAAGCAGAATGGGAACAATAGCCCGAAGGACGCTGGGGTTTCATGAAAATCGTTTCCAGTTCAACGAAAGGGTGGTATGATAATCACCCATGTGAGACTGGCTATATAGTATATGGTATACAAAGATTAGATTTGTACGGGTTCGGGTCACTGCACATAAAGGAGATACAGCGTCATGAAGTCGTAGAAACTCAAATCACAGGAAGCCGAGTACTATATAATCATTAGGTAAATTACTCTGAAGTACATCATCAACAATTTTGTAGATTCTGCTAGTTTTTGTTCAGCTTTATCCCGTTGACCTCCGAACATGATGTAACACTTGTTGGCTTCTTGAATGGGAAGCATTCCGTGTAAACTTATTTCCCAGGAAAAGCTGGGGTATGATAAATTGCTTGAATTTAGGAAGTTTTGTTTGAAATTTTGAAAGGCTGTATCATCTGTGAACGCATTTCCCAGCTTGATATAAGCATTATAATGATCTTTTGAATTCAGGGTAGTTTGGTCGAAGATTTGAAAAGGAAGCAGCTTTGTGTGGCGGAATCAGTGACCAGGAAATAGTAGAGTACAATGATTGAGTTAATGTAGGAGTATTTTGTCCGCAAATAATTCGTCATTAAGGCATTTATCAACGTTACGTTAGGATGTGTGCATGCGTGAAGACAAATGAGGTCTCATAAATTTTTAAACGAACGAAGATATAAAGCTCTACATTATAGGAAAGGCGTTTTTTTTCGACGTGGCATATACACGTGCAACTTTCCTTCTCTCATTTGATGGTGTGTGCACGTGTTTTAAAGCTCGGAAATGTATGCTCAGCTTTTACTCCGGGTCCGTTCACGCAAATAACGATGTCCTTGGTTAAAAGTAATTTTTCTGAGCTCTCCAAAAGTTGGTGCGTGCATATATAGCATGCCTACTGTTCATTTGTGTTTAGCGGACGAGACTTTTAATGATTCCCAAATAACTTTCTTTACCCTCCGTATTAAATTTTGCAAAGCGGAGACGGGTAATACGATTGGTAAATACGTTTAAAAGACACAATAAACGAAATAGCGACGGTCGGAATCCCCCTCCCCTTTTAATCCTCAAAAGTAGAGCGTTGTGGCCCTCTTATTGAGACTGCCTAGACACTACACAAATGTTACATTTATTATATTTTTTATATATTTTTATATGTACAGTCATTAATGTGAGAGTAACAGGAGAGTAAAAAAAAAAAAAGAAAAGAAAAGAAAAGAAAAGAAATTTGGTAACACCAAAGCAAACACACGCACTCACATACTCAAAGTCACTCACACAAAATACAAACGGGTGTGATTTTAAAGTGACTAATGTTGCACATTGTGAGTGAAAATCTATACAGATTTGTTAATGATTTAAATCAACCAGAAAGATTAACTCGCAATCAAATGAGTTGATATACTTTTATGTCAGCTTATCATGTCTTAACCGTTAACAGTATGTATACACTCCTACATCACTGCTTTAACAAGTTGTTTTGTTTATGGTTTGAGTTCATGCTCACTAAGAATAGTCAGTTGTAAAGTGCAACAATTTCATTTTAACCTACCTTCAGTAATATTGTAGATCTATGAAAATAAACGACAAGAAACTACAAATGGATTATGTATGGCAATAATTACTGTTACTGAGAATTGGTTTGAAGTGAGTAAAATATAGGTAAGAACATTATTTTTAGTAGCTTTCTTTTTGCACGTTGAACAATCGGCAAAAATGGGGCAAAGTTTTCATTGCCCGATCAGTTTAGTGCATGACCGATTGTGATTGAGTGATCGATATATTGTGTGTGCACACAATGTGAAACTGCCGTTATCATAAATAATGTTTTACGCTTTATATCAATGAAGTTTTCCCCGCTTTTCGATGAAAATTACCCTTCATTTATCTAAGACGACAGAAATGATTATGGAAATATAATTTACCGAGGAATGCAGCATTAATGCAACTATATATATATATATATATATATATATATATATATATATATATATATATATATATATGTGTGTGTGTGTGTGTGTGTGTGTGTGTGTGTGTGTGTGAGTGAGTGTGTGTGTGTATGTGTGTGTAGGTTGTTTGATGACAGTGTGTTAATGTGTGAATTGTATTTTTTTAATAGCTGTTGTTTATCATTATGACGTTTTTGCTACCTGCTGTATATGAACATTTTTTTTCGATGATAATTGAGTATCCACGAGTTAAAGTAATCCACGTCCCACAAGCTTTGCTTGTCAGTGGACGACTATTTCCACTGTTATATATCTACTTTTTTGTCAGTCTTTCAAAGTATGCATTGCTATTCTTGTTATTTCACGTAATTGCACGCAGTGTTTATGATATACTTTATGATCCTTATCACTATTATGTATTCTTACAAAATGATAAAAAATAGTTATGAACTGTATGCTTTGTATCTTGTATCTTGTTGCTGCTGTTGTTGTTGTTGTTCTTGTTCTTTTTGTTGGAATGAAGGAAATAAATATCAATTGAAAGCATAAAGAGCACTCCATCACGTGATCTCCTTATGTACAGTATGTCCACTTGAGGAGTTTTATTGCAAAATGAGCTGAGCGCCTTTTTAAACATTTCAAAGTAAGTCCATCATCAGATAGAGCAAAATTAAACCCTTCCGGTAATACCTCACTTGTAACATAACAAGAAATATTCTAGAAGTTATAATATAAAGTATCGTGTATTTTCTATTATTTTCTGTATTTTTTCAGCAGCTTTAATCACAAATATCTCCACTTAACAAGAATGGATTTAACACGGTTTGCGATAAAACTTCATTTGAAACCACCATGTCGTCAGAAGCAGGAGATTGTGTGCTAATAATATCATGACACCGGAACGAGAAGTCCCCCGCCCGCCCCGCCCCCTCAAGAAAAACACTTCCCAGCACCTAAGGCAAAACATATTTTCTATATAATTGCTTTTCGCGAGGTCCTTTCAGACCCTGGATCCGAATGGGGGAAAAGTACCCAAATAATACAAATCAGGACGGAAAACAGACTGTGTTTACTCGACGGACCCACATTTTTGTGTCTGATTTTTATTCTTTATTCCTTTTCCGTGAATGCCAGACAACGCAAACTTTCTTTGGCAATGTTTGATGTTCCTGACTGAAATCTACGTCAGAAAAAAAGAAAGAATTATTTGTATTGACTCGTGTGACAATGTTTGAGGTGCACTGTTGAAAGCTAGCTCAAAGAAGAATTTCCTTTTTTTTCTGTGTCATATTACATTGAGTACAGTCTAAAAAGTTATGGCTTTATTGCAGACCCTCCGTTCAATGTCGTTCGATAACGCTAACGAACTATCACTGTTGTTCAGACCTTGTGCATGAATAGATATCTGTTTGGTTTAATCTACTGTTTGGTTTAGTATAAATGAAATAGAAGCTGATAGTGCAAAACAGACTACTGAGTAGGCTATAAAGCTCAGAGTTCGGCCATAGAAGATCTTGGAATTACTCGCTGTGGTATGGACTTGGACTTGGGGGGGGGGAGGGGTGCCCAAACCAACGGCAAGTTTGAGAGGTATACTCTGACATTGGTGTTCAAGACATGCAGTTTTAACACAAGAACAAGACAAAAATGACGTGTTTCATGACGTGATGTGTGGTTCTCTTTAATGTGGAGTCGACACGAGATTCGAATACTTTTGTCTTGACCATTATTACAAGTTATTAACTTGTTGGACCAATATTTCATAATTTTATTCTTGCAGGATTTTCATCAAAACAGCCGAGGGATAAGAAATGAGTCTAGGACCTGTCTCGATTCTATCGTAATATGGCTTCTTTTTCTAGAATCAGAATAGTCTCTTCCGGTGTTTTTTTTTTAAATGTAGATCCGGCATTTTAATGTACCCTTTTATACGACACTGTGAGGTTCGAACTAAAAATTCTCTGTTTTTTAGCCCAGAGCTTTAAGTTGAAAAATTATATTATAGAGTGTCTGGTTTGGTCTGTCGAAACCGTGATCCTTACCAAGCAGTGTTGGTGTAGTTATACCTGTCTTGCATTTGACGTATACATACGTCATTTTTCACCGATAACCTAAGGAAAACTAGGATTGAAATAATTCTTTTTTTTTAAGTTTAGCAGTATCTAAATAGCTACAGTCAGATTAGGAATGTACCTGTTTATACGAGGGGGCACCATATGGAAATTGTCGCTAGGCACGCGCTCTGCAGGAAAACCGGAAGTTGGTTGTAGCATAATGGTGTTATCTTTTCTGTGACTACAGTAAGCACCTGTGTCAACGTTCTTAGGAAACGTTAGTCGGAAGCATAGTACACTCTCAGTGCATGCATTCTTTGGAACGTTTTTAACCCCTTGTGTGTTATACAAGTACAGAGTGAGACAGAAACGCTGCCACATAGCATAATTATGCACTCTGTTCAAAGTCTGTGATGCAGAAAGGGTTATCAATCGGATGCTTTCGATTTATTCATTGTCATTTTTAACTCAATCATTAAACTAGCTTCAAGTAACTGCATTTGACCATGGGTTCTTTCTGTCTTAAGAATCATAGTTCTAGCTGATAATAACTCGTCTTTGGAAAATCTATATTTCTGTTTTGGCTTAAGTACAAACGCTATGTCATTTCCATTTTCTATGCGTAGAATACGAAAGAGATAAATCTTCAGCATTTGTTTTTTGTCTGATTTTTTTTTCCCCAGTACGAAGGGACCTGGTTCACTGTGGCTCATGCCGAAGCTTCTGGCGCTCCGTTTCATCGCAGGTCGCACTACGCCCTCAACGAGGATGGCTCTCTAGGAATGACTACACAACGAATCTCGTTAGTTATTTTTCGACTCATTTGATGAATGAGTTTTGATTTGACTGATACACCTAGCTGTATCATTAATTTCGCGCGTGCGTGACTCAAACTTAGACATCAATCTTGATTGCTATGTTTTGATGGTGTTTTTTTGTCTAGCATCCGTTAAGATGCATCAAATTAGAAAAAAAAATGGTCGTTCAAGGCGAGAAATCGTGCAATGATAAAGTTTTGGGGGTGAAATTGTAAGACTGCCCGAGTGGTTTGTTCGTTACGAGCAACTATTATGAATCCCAATACATCGGTGATATACCCATGCAGAGTAATTCGTTTTAAATGATCAGATTTTCTTTGCGTCATTCAATCACTATTAATGATAATGTTCACTGTAGAAATTAGTCCATTACCAGCCATTTCCCCAGGAGCGTGATAGCCCCACAAGAACTGCAGCAACAAGAACAGTTAACAAACCAAAACAAGTGTAAATGGCAATGCAATAATCGAGTATCAAAATGGAAGAAAAACAACCTTGAAAAAAAAAGGGATTTAAGTTTTAAGCTCATGAAAAAAAATGCACTAAAAACTATCATAAGGCTTATCCCAATCTAACAACTTATGTCTGGCTCGATTGGGTCGGTTCCGAATATGACTAGTGCACACACTGTAAAGTACACTTTGAACATCATTGGCAACCACAACGACCGAGCGGCTCGTGCAGAGGCTATTAAACAAAACTTTCGTCCAATCACACGCCTCTAAGCTCTCCTGGGCGTCCGCTCACACCATTGGGTACCAGTATCACTTCAAGTTCTGTGCTCCGCCCGCTTCACACCACCTTGCCTCAGCGGCCATGATATAGCAGCATTTTGTAGGCCTACACTGATGTTCCTGACAGAGATTTGGTATCATACTAGCAATCAACTTGCATTATCTAGATAGCGTCATAACGACAACATAGGCAGTATGGATGCCAAATCCGGTGACAAATACGATGAACATCTGCAATAGTCATGTGACGTCAGTCTTTTAAAAAAATTATGGGCCCAAATATCCATATTTTAATAGTTGGAGCTTGTGCTTCTTCAAAAGACGCAAACGATCAAATAGAAAAGAATATGACATGGACTGGGTCTATTAACGTAGGCCTACCTTGCGCGAAGAAATCTTCGTCCGTTTCGAAGGTTGAACTGCGAAATGTCAACCTTTTATTTTCCATGATATCCGACTCTTGAGAGAGAGGCTAACGTCACAAAAACAAAACAAAACAAAAAAAAAAATTCTCTAAAACTTTCGTTGTGAGGAAGAGCTCCCTTTCGCGCACGCTGGCGCAGCCGCGCTATGCTAGGAGCGCCTGGCCTCGCCTTTGCCTCGGACCAGTCAACCGTCGATCGCCTGCCAAGTGCCAGCTGCTCGCTGTAACGAAGACTGAATGAAGGGCAGTCAATGTAGGCCATACGCTTGTACTCTGCGTGTTTACTGTTTTTACACTGACGTAAGCATAAGGGCATAAGTTTTTTCGCATTTTCAAAGAGTTCTGTTAACTAATAACAACTTAATTTAGACATTACCCGGGTTAGTTTGCACAAAACCGACCGTAGTTGTTTCACAGTCCCACGTACTTTCATTGCTGTTGCACAGCCATAACTATTCCTTGTAAAATTGTAGCTTGAAAAGTGCATCATTGTCACAGTAATGCATATTCCATGACAAAATAAGTTGATGCATTATGTGACAAAGCTACACAAGCTGACATTTATGTGGCTCGATATCTTCTTGTGTTGTTACAGGCAAGATGGCTGCGAGAGCAGTGTGCAGTTTGAAGCAGATGCCTTCGTTCCGGAAGGATCTGCCATCTCTTCCAAGCTCCTTTTGCAGCCTCGAGGAGTTGATGTCTTGCCAGGTCAGATGACGATTACGGAGCAGTTAAGATTGACCATCACCCAAAGATTACTGACTCAATTTTTTTTTGCAAGCATATATGTTGTAAAGGTGATCTGAAAATGAAAGACGTAAGACCAAACAAAGCTTGAGGCTCAACTACATGAGGGCAATTCTAAGAAGCCTTATAATTTTTTTGACCCTCAACCCTGCTGTAGTAGACTGCTTGTGCCGTGTATTCATGGGTATAGAAAGTCCATCCAGTTTTCAGAGACAACGCAACAGGTTTAATCAAATTTAGAGCCAGTAGAGGAAGATCTCTGTGCCCATGCATTAATGTTAAGTTTATGAATGGATGGCCTGTCAAATTGTCAAATGGTCTGGCCTCATTAATTTGTTGTTTTTGTCAGTAATAGCAGGTACTGTACGTAGATCTAATAAAATAAAGATTTGCTTCCATTATCCTAGTATGTGAAAGAAAAAGTTCAGTGATGTTTCCGTGTGTAACATGCAATTACACCACCCATTCAGGTACATGTTAGATTTGTCTACAAGCTGTGAAACCTGTAAGTACATGTACAATAAAGTACCAGATCAATTATTAAAAACTTGCCACTCAATGATTTGAACTAAGTTAAGCTTCACTGTTAAGTAGATTTCAAAATTTAAACCGAGATGTTTATCATGCAACAAATGCAATATCGTCAATTTGTTGTTTAGTTTGTTTTAGCCAATTATACAGTATATTCTGTTTAAGAACATGTGCTGTCATCCAACTCTCTTTTTTTTTTTCAGAGGATTACTGGGTCATTTACACGGATTACGTTGACCATGCCTTGGTGTACAGCTGTAACCTGCTGGATAGTGATGGCACGTGTGCCGAAGGTGCGGATCACGTGTGGTTCCTGAGCAGATGGGGGGAGCTGACACGGCGCGCACGCCGACACATGATGTCTCTCCTCGCTGACCTGTGTGTAGATCGAGCGCGGATGGTGGACGTACCAACAGGTCAGTATCGGTATTTGATTACAAAGATCAGATCTGTCATATTGTGGCAGCAAGTTGTGTTTTCTTAAATTGTTTAAATATATTGTTGCTTCTTAACTCAAACTTTCATATATATACATGTAGCTCTGACTTACAAGGGCTTTAAAATTCTAAGTGTAGGCCCCTACTTGCTGGGACAATCAGAACGAAATGATGATGAAAAATTGTAGTTTCCTGTTAAACCTTCAGATCCATTTTGCAGGGTCCCAGTAGTGATTAATTTTATGGAGTGTCAAAATTATTCCAGAACTGCATGGCCCAAAGTTGCCAAGTTTGTGTCGTTTATATCAGTGCCGCAGTTAAAGAACAAAAGTCGTTCATTAATTATTCCACAGTGGCACATTTGATTTCATTTTGGAACCTTTTATTATTATTATTGTTATTATTATTATTTTTTTAGAAATCTGTTTGTAAATTTGTCTATTTTTTTTTTGTTTTTGGAATGGGATGTGGGCTATACCCTTAGAAAAAAAAAGTAAACAGATTTATTTTGAAAAAGAAAAAAAATAGACATTATGGAGATCCAGGACAAGTTGAGTCAAGTTTGATAGGTACATGATACATGCTTTGGATGAAGATTATGAGTTCTAGCCAGGTTTGCACTTGTGTGTGGTAACAACAGGTCTTTGGGGTGGGGTTGGAGAACTCCCTAGAAATTAAGAAGTGAATTGAAATCAAACTTTGACAGGTTTAAGACCTGAAAGTCTCATCTCTGACATTGTTGGTACCGTAACCGAAAAGCAATCACCCTTCTTCCCCAGAAGTTTGCATCACACTCAAGTACGAGTTCTTGACCCACAAGATCTCTTGTCTGTAAAGTAGTTTACGTCTGTGCAACCCTTGTACCCAACTTCCATCCCCTAACACACACACACACACACACACACACACACACACACACACACGCACACTCAAACACGTGTGCATGCACAATTACTGCTGAAGGCTTGATTTGAAGAACTTATTGAACTCCTTTGATCAGAATTTGACACAGTCCCAAGATGCAGGGCAAGATAAACTTGTTGTGAATAGATTTCAAACCAATTGTTTGCAAGTATCGCTCACCCAAGGTCGATGAATTTAACGGCCATTAAAGGACAACGGACCTGATAACATCTTCATTCAATGCTCCACAAAGCTTGTTCCTTATAAAGAGTAATCCTAACATACCTACTAGAAAAGAGGATTTGGTGCTTTGGGCCTAATTTCTTTCCTGTTATGGTCTTGTGATTGTGAGGTGTAACTCTACATGATTTTGTAATTTGCTCAGATATTTGTTGGATTTCTTTTTGTGTGTGTGTCTGAGGGCACTGCAGTTATATACAAGTTTAGCTCTTCATAAGTCCCCTCCATTTCCAACAGCCTACCTAATTACCCATTGTTTAGTACAACATTGATTTATTCCATTTGACTTAGTTTAAATTTTGCTACTTACGGAAAAAAACAACAACCAGCAAACGGCCTTAATTTGTGCATGAAGGCTTGGTACACATACAGTGTACTGTGTTAAACAAAATTAGCATGGAACAACGTATAATTACCAAGCCTTCAAAGAAATAATCCCTACTTTGTTGATATTAAAATTGTTTCTTCAAAGATTAAGAATGAGATTTCAGTTTGTGTTTTCCTAATCATCCTTTATTCTTTGTTGACATTTACTCACAACTGTAAATTACTGAATTATAAGTACAGCTTTTTCTCTTGGCTGTGAGCCAGCTTCAGAAGCATAAAGCAAAATTCTCAGGATTTTGGTACACATCCAAGTCAATTCAGTAATACCCCGACCTTTGTGAATGCAGTGAGGTATAATTACCAGTATTGTTGGAGAGAATTGTAGCTAAGTGCCTTTGGGGATGTGAGATTTAAGACCCTTTTACTGACAATAAACCCACTTTCTCAGTGCAAGAGATATCCTTGATACCATTTATCTCTGATTTTCCTTTCTTCGAGGAGCAACAGAAAAGGATCCCAAAATAGAATAAAACATGAAGCTGTTTACTGTTCAGATATTTTTGTTGTTTTGTCAGAAAAGGAGGGAAGTAATGGGCCACCATTTCTTACCTCCTGTTGTGAGTGGAACAATTTTCTTTTCTTTTGTAGTATCTTAGCGGGGGTAATTGTGGGAGAGTTCAGATGTTTAGTCTGTTGACCTATTGAGTATATCATGTAATTTCCTTACAATGACAAAGGTGCTGACATTTTGAATTCGACACACACACACACACACACACACACACACACACACACTCACACACACACACACACACACACACACACACACACACACACACACACGCGCTCACATGGGAGACAGAAAGCTGTTTTTTTGTAATTGTTAAAATCTGTGTCTGATGTGTACAATATTCAAAGTACTTGAAGTCCAATAGCTTTCAAATATGGTAGTTAAGGTTTGACACAATTCAACAGAATTCAGTTTTAGTATATTGAAATGATGATATGGATATTTCCAGTGTTGATTCAGATATACAGCTCATCTTGCAGTCTTTGTGTTTTACCCTATCTGAGTGAAGGGCTCTGATGTTGCTCAGTCTGTAGCACATCTGCCATTGAGTCTAACTGAGCAATGTTTTGTGTCATCGTGTCATTTCCTCTAGTAAGCAAAAACATTCTGTCTCTCAGATAGGACATAACATGGAGGTCCATAGTGTGAGAAAGTCACAAGTCTCGCATGTAAAAGATCCCACTTCATTCATTCATCACAAAGAGCAGGGTGCTAACCTGATAAATTGGTCCACCTACCCACCCACACAAGGAAATGGGCGAATGATGCCGACCCCTTGTGGTTCGTCCCAGGTGATGTTAGCAATAGTCGGCAAATGGTATCAACCAGGCACATTGTGCCTTACAAAGAAAAGGAGACTTTTTCAGAACCACTTGGGTATTTAGCATTACAAAGTGCTATTAAGTCAGATCAATATTTCATAAGTAATCAGTAGACTGACTATTCTGCTTGTTCTTCATGCCTTGTGTATTCAGCTTTCACAGTTCATTGCTAAACAGACAGCTGGTATTCACAGCCTGTTTGTGTAGATCTTCGAGATTCATGAATGCAAGTAGCATGGTGAATGTATTTGAGTAGTTATAGGGTCATGTAATTCACCCTTGTTGTCTCAAATCCCTGAAACAGCTCTGTTCCCCATAAAGCTATATTTCAAGGAGAAGAGAGAGAGAGAGAAATAGATAGATGAATCATAGATAGATCGATTGATAGATGAGATAGATAGATAGATCATAGATAGAAAGATAGAGAGATGTATAAATAGATAGATCATAGATGAATAGATAGATAAATAGATAGATAGATCATAGATTGATAGATAAGATACAGATAGATAGATACATGTATGTAGATAGAGAAATAGATAGATAAATAGACAGATAGATAGATGAATAAATGAATAAATATATAAATAATAGATAGATAGATAAATAAATAAATAGGTTGATAGATGGAGAGGGAGGAGGAGAGAGAAAGATAGACAGACAGATGAAGACAGAGATAGAGAAAACTTAATGTTTTCCTAAACATTTTCTACAAAGTGCTCTCCACAGACAATCCAATTCTTCACCCTGCCCTACATTAAAGGGTGGGGGAGCAGATTCATACTTTGCTATCTCCAGTTTACGTGAGAAAATCTCTTGAGATCAGATCAAATGGAGGTAACTAAAGAGTAATTAGCAGAGTGGTTTGTTCGTAATAGATGAAATATGTTGACATGCCCTTTGTTTGATTCTACATACTTTTGTGTACATTGTATGTACTTTAGGGTGGTGTCAGCATACAGGATGCATATGGAGATCTATATTTGGACTTGATCTTGTTTGCTTTGTAGTGCACTATGTCAAAGTTTCCCCATGCTTCTATCAGGTGTCCTACTTTTCTTCCGAGTTGTTTTGTTTTTCTTTGTCAGGTCAATTTCTAACAAGAGAAGATCCGATGAAAATCATTAGTCAATGTCAACTGTATGCATCAGAGGAATAAAGGGTCAAACTATTAAACTGCACTACTACATTGTAGGACTGCTCATGATTTTTTGGTCCTATTGGCATAGGGTGGCCTATCCAGTTGGCCTATGAGCCCTGTTTATCTAGTGAGCTCTGTGGCAAATGTCATTCATTATAGGCACTACTATTGTCTCATATTTATTCATCTGGAATACTACAGAATATATGCTTACCAGCAATAACTTAGCATTAGGAAGCTTTGGTTGGTCAGTGGTTAAGACCACAGACTCTTGATCTAAAGGTCCCTGGTTCAAGTCCCCTGCCAGGAGTGTAAGACCCATGAGCAAGAGGCATTGACAATGCCCAGTCCCTCAAGAGGGGCCTTCTTGCTGCAGTTTCCGTGGTTGATTGCTCTTAAGTATTCAGTTGCCCTCTTGCAGTTATTAAAATGAAATAATGATAGTAATGATAATATGAAATGTTTATATGGTGCTTGATACAATATGTTTTGAAACACTTAACAATTATCAAAACAAGCAAACAAACAAACACATTAAATCAGCTTCGAATACAAATGATCAACTATACATGATCATCAGTTCTGTTCTAATAGAAATAAATGGGTTTGAAGTTTAATCAAAACTCATTATTACACATTGCCATCAACAAACTGTAAAGATCATGCACATTTTGTGATAATTTCAAGTGAAGATGACATATTTTTCTTTCTCTCCCCCCCCCCCCCCCCCTTACTTTGTCTTACAGATTGTGATGCACAGCTTGGTGTACCCTCAGAGCCTGCACATGGTAATTGTCATTATGTAGTCAATGTGCTGAGCTAGTTTTATTTCTTGTTAATTTGACATGTGTTCAACAGTGCTTGTGAGCCTATATATTTCATCATATGATAAGCTGCCATTAGATTAAACTACTGCCATGCAAAAAATTGGAAAAGAAATGACGTCACCCAGGGGCAAATGATTGTGACAGGTATTCAGGTGCAGCTATAGACATTTTGATTTCAGAAATTTTCATTTTAGGCTAGGTGTCATTATCGCTGTAAAGAATTTATGGATACATTGTATGTTCATGATAAATTATATCATCTGTTATTTTAGTGGCAGTTGAAGCATTGTCATTGATATCATAAACACTTTATCATATATATAGGTTGTTGTTGTTATTATTATGAATACTGTTATCATAATCATCACATTTTCAAAGTATTTGTTCTATCTAAGGAATGGACTAGTTTTCTGGTCAAAAGTGATTAAGATTGTCCAATTGTGTCGTGAAATGACTCGATAATGCATGTAGTGGTCTGAATTTTATTATATTGTTGTCTTTTTAATATGCGAAGATTTATAATAATAATAGCTGGTATTCATATGAGGTATGAGATATGAGGTAATCATGAGATAAGAGAAGATGCTCTGTACAAAATACAGACCATAAGGCCAGTTTTTCTGGAAGTTTGTGTTGTGTGCTTTTAGGATAGTGTCCCTATTTTAAAAACTTTCGTTTTTTAACATCTCAGAGGAGCAAATGTGTCTAGTGGGCGACATACAGACCATGGCCAACTTCGACATGGAACAGGTAATAATGTTTTTTTTTTCTTCTATTTTGATATAAAAGCAGAAATTCTAGCATGCATGAAACTGTTGAGAATTGTGCAAGGAGTCAAGATTTGTAAAAGTAACAGGCTCGCAACAATTTTTGTCTACACATTGCATTGAATGCCAGTACAATGTAGTGCGCTGTGATGGTTGGCCATTTGCGAAAATTTCATGCCGTACAAAAGGCCGTCGGCTCCAATTTGCGAAAGTATCATGGCTCAAATATTTCTGGTGTTACAGTTCGTCATAAATTTTGTTTGCCATGATATCATGCTAATTGGAATGAATAAGACAATGCCACTAGTTGTTGAATTTGTTTTGTTGAGAATTGCAGCAACAGACAATGACAAGTACCTGGTAGTTTCCCATTTTGAAAAGTGAAACACAAAAGCAATTTCTCCTTTTGGAGAAGATATAAACGGTAGTTACATTGCTTGAAGCAATTATTTTGGCACTTTATTCATTGTGCAAATGTCAATTGACTTGTGAAATTAGCAAAAACAGAACCACTTGTATCTACAATCTTATACGACCTATGCGTATATATGCATGATATATAGTACCCCTACAACGTAAACAGACAACTTGTGTCAGTCACTTGAGAATGAGTAGGTGAACTCCCCCCTTGAGCATCCCAGGTTCTTGTTGCTCTAACTGTTGTCCCGAGCAAAGTACAGTTTGATATGAAAGTAATAAGCAGTACAAAGTGTGTCCGCTTTATTAACATCACAAGTGTGCACTGCATTGTTGAGTTAGATACAGCTATGTGTATGTGTTCCTTGTTCTATCTGCTGTGAGCATGCTATACACTGTACTGTCAATTTGCTTGAAGTGCTAGCAGCATATATCATATTATCTATCCATGTGAAACACACTCACACACAGACAAAGAAAGGGTAATAGTGTGTCATATTTGGTAACCAATGTACTATCAACACCACATCTTTTTATTCTATCTTTGTCTGCTACATTGTGTCATGTCATCCTATTCCTGGTAGATATTTTCAGTGTCCTTTTTTTTGTTGAAATCTATGTACTGAAATCTTTTTGTGTCTTTAGTGTATGTTGAGAAACAAGCATGTGATGAATGTAAAAGACTACATTTCAAGTTTGTTGTATCTTTTAGTCATAATTGTTTGAAAGAAGACATGATATGAGACAAGTCCAATCAAGGTTCAAGAAGTAAAGTTTCTGTCAGACAGGAACATTCCTGGAATGGTCATATGATTTTTTTTTTTTTAAGTTGAAAAAACAGAATGGCACAAGTCCCACTTACCAAGAGTTATGTTGCACTAATCAGTGAATTTATGCAAAGCTAATTCTAAAAGAAATGTCACAGGTATAACAGTTGATTTGTGGATAAAATGATGGGACTTTACTGTTCAGCTCTGAAGAAAAAAAAATACATCTCTTAAGAAAAAATAAAATACATCTCCTGTTCCACAAATTTTTCATAAAAGAACTGAACCAGGGCTCCAAGTTGACATAGATAGATGCCACTTGAATTGCTGTGTTATTTCTGATGTTGGAATGTGATCACTTGGTAATTCATTTGAATTGAATCAATTCTAATATTATATTGTCCACAAATACACATCTGGAAATGTGCCTTCCACCAGCATTACGTACAAGAGATATACACAGATAACAAATGGTTCAAAGCTAGAACAGCATATCTACCATTTTACCTGGCAAGTACCATTTAGAGTACAGGTTACCTATTGAGAGACATTTTTATTTGAGAGTACTGAGTGACATCAAAATTTTTCATGCTCTTATTTTTTATACCATGTTCCTCTCCTCCCCTTCTCTCTCTGATATCTATGTATATATTTTTATATTTATGTGTATATGTGGGCTTTATGCATCCATAAACATGAGTTTTTCATTCATGCAGTACACAGGCACATGGTATGTGATAGCCCACATGCAGGAGAGAATGTACCCCTATCACCGCATCTCACAGTACACAGTCAACGAGGGCAGCCTCGACATGGTGACACACCGCGTCTCGAGGTGGGTACTGATGCTTTGAGACCACCAAAGTGGCATCCTCTTGGATGATTGGTTGCCATAGCAACATGTTTCAAACAGCTGGACTCAGTTATGGGGGTAATACGTGCTGCAGTTGTTGAAATGACGGGGCGAGAGTGTGGTCCTTTTCAGTTCATGTCTGTCGCCATAGTTACCAGCGATTCCAAGATGTGGAATGTCACAGATTTGAAGCAGTATCCATGCCGGTGATGACAGATGTTGAATCCCCAGAAAGCCTTGAGATTTGGGCAAGAATTCCATGTCGGCACTAGAATGCTTCCCAAATTTTCTTCACTGTTACAGTCCAGCTTAATTTTTTTCGCTCTTTCTTTCTTTGAGGTAAGGAGTAAAGGGGGGGGGGGGGGGGAGGACACTGTTGCAACAGATAAATCCTATTCAAACAAAGACTTACATAGTAGATATGGGACCAAGGTCATAAATTTTGAACTTCACTATGTTTACCTCCGGTCATGCAGCAGCCATAAAGGCATCTTATTGTGTCTGCTAATATATCCATTTTTCCATGGTGCAATTTATGTAATAAGGGCCTCTTAAGTCTCTGTATGGCCAAATTGACATTGAAAAAAAAGATGGTTTTAAACATGAAAAAAAGAAGAAAACACCGTTGCATTTAGTTTTGTCCTTATAGTGCATAAAGAATCATAAGTTAGCTTTAGAAGATGTGAATATATCATTTCTGTCTCACATCCAGCAGACTTTAGATATACACTGTAGTCGTTAGGAGCAATGAGGAAAAATATCGTAAGTGTGTGCTTAAGATGTCAGTCATTTGTGTATGCCACAATATAAGATTCGATCCTGCCTGATAATAGAGACCCTGCTGCCCTGACTGTTATAGCCTTCATCTACCTCATTTCTTGTCCTGTGTGTCCCCATGATTTATAATTTGCCATAACTTTTTATTTCTTTCTCTCTCTTTTTTTTTTTTTTTTTTTTTGGGGGGGGGGACTTTTTTTGCTAAAAATTTAGCATTTCAGTGTTGTATTTTTTGTGTTGTTGTGCTTTTTGAAAATGTTCACAAATGCTTTTGTGCGCTCTGCCTCTCTCATCCCCGGGATTTGGCGTAGTCCCAACGAATGTGACTCCGCCTGGAAGTTCCACGGTGCAGCCTACATTCCAGAGGAGAGTGACATCGATTCCAAGATGGTTCTCAAGCCCTTTGGAATGCCTGTCTACGGGGGTGAGTGACACAGACCTTCCCGCAATGTGATTTTTCCTCTTTTTCTCTCCCTCTTCTTCTTTTGCGTCTCAGGGGAGAAAGATGATTTTATTTTTAGCAGGGTGAAAAAGTCATGTGCATGCACATTTAATCTTGTGTTACTCAGAAAAATGACAAAAAAGATTTTTGTTGTTTATTTTTTAGTGTCATATTTTGCTACATTTGACATCAGCAACAAAGGCAGAAATATGTGTGACCCATCACCACAACACCCTGATAAGTCACAAGAAGTGGAGAAGAAAAATGAAGGATAAAGTGATCTGGATGAGATAAATGAAATTAGAGACATAAGACCGAAACTTTGACACTGCAACAAACAATATCTGCTCCAAGTTTCAATGTCTGAAAATGTTAAAAAGTCAAAACTGGTGACATTTGTGATGCAACATGTTATCATAGTGCCTTGATGTGACATAATGTGTTTGAATACCTTCTCTCTTTAAACTTCTTTCAAACTTCAAAGCTGATTTTTATTTCACAGTTGTGCTTGTCTGTTGGCTAGCTTCCTCTTAAAAATATGAAAACTAAAGAAACAAACTAAAAGAAATTCCATATTTTGGGAGGTCTGTCAACCCCATGCTTCATGTTCTTTCCTCTTTCCCACAGAGGACTACTGGATAATCTACACCGATTACACAGATCACTCGCTGGTGTACAGCTGTGTAGAGCGTGACTCCAGGGGGGTGTGTCGGGATGGGGCAGCCCACGCATGGCTGATGAGTCGGAGCCCCACTTTGTCGGTGGAGGCAAGGACTCACATGGAAGGACTCTTGGAGGAGATGTGTGTGGATACCAGGCGTCTGATGGACACACCCCTTGGTAGGCAAGGCAGTTACTGACTGACAGTTCGCCTTTGTGCAGAACTAATGCTTGTATGTACCTTACTAACAATGTCAATACTACTGCTGTCATGCCTTAGTCCCAAAGTTACTCTGTTTAGACAGTGTATATGTTTTGTAAAATACAGTAGTCTGTGAAAAAGTTTAAAATGTGCATACTCCAATTCAGGTTTAAAAAACAGTCTGAATGTCACACACACACAAAAAATAAAAAATCTGGGATAGTATTACAGACTGGGGCAATATTATCATCATAGTAATAGATATCACTTTTATCTCACTCGACAGTGTGTATCTTTATGTCATGCAAACACACCTAAAAATAGTACAAACCAAAAATGTCCATGTGTATGAAGGAATTATCTTGTATGTCTGCAGGGATGTGCTGAAAGATAATACCCATGACAGACGTGATAGATTTAGTACAATAGAACTGAACAGAAAACTACAGAAGCAAACAAAAGAGATCTTTTCCGAAAAGAGAAATTTCTAGTCACAGCACAATCACAGAACATGATGACAGATTTTAAAGCACCTTTGATGTTTACTACCACATACAAAGCCATATTTTTCTTGTTAATGAACTAAAAGTTTGTCCTTTATGCACATCTTTAAGACAATGAATTGATGCTCTGTAAAATGTCATCTGCATCAAGATTTCACTGCCACTCAGTACAGTTGAACCTCTCGTATCCGGACAAGTCAGGACCGAGGCTCATCCGGATAAGGGATTTCGCCGGATACGGGAGACTCAATGCTTTATACATGTACATATACATACACATGTACTGATGTAGCCCATTGTAGTACCACATGCAGTAATGTGTATACTGCAACCTTTTCATTGTTACACTCAGTAACAGGCCCCAAAATAGAGGTTCGTGTTTGCAAGAATGAAATCATTTTCTTTTATAAATTCTTGGGATGATTTACCTAAATAATTATTAAGAAATGTATCAAGTAGATCTTGAAAATAAACAGTACGAGTCGACGAAACTACGCTTCAAAATTCGATCATCACGGCTCGGCAAAGTCGACTGTAGGTCGCCATTGTTAGATGGTTTCCCTCTCTCTCTTTGTGTGTGTACTGTGTGTGAACAATTTTTGAGTGTTCAATATCATTCGTTGCTCAGCCAATGACTCGAAACAATGCATGTCTATCTAGTCATATCGACGGCTGTGTATGGACCTATAGGTGGCAATGCAATATGAGAGGACTCGAGCGCATAATCTGTCCATGTTCTTGCGATGATTTGGGGATGTTTGGGGATGTTAAAATGTCTGAAGGTAAGCAATTTGGAAGGAAATTTGATGTAATGTATGTTAATCATGTTGGAAGTAATATGTAATTCATGTGTGTTTGTGTAGGAGTTCTCAAGGAGTTGGGAATCCCCCTTTCCTCCCGTAATTATCAAAAAAAAAAAAATCACGGCAAGATTGCGTCCGTATAATAGAGAGATCTGGAAAAAGGGAGGCCGGATAAGAGAGGTTCAACTGTACTTTAATGATTGACTTGTCTGTAAACTCCATATGAATGAGCTCCAAAGAATTAACATGGTTGCATTAAATGATAAATCATGCCGGCTCAGTAAAGGTAATCAAGATATTTTTGTTGCAATAATGATGAAAACAGTGATAATTAGTATAGCAATGTAAAGGAAAATTTTCTGCTTAAAACTGCAGTAGTTTACTCTTTTCTGCTCCATTTTCCGCCTTGTTGATTAAGCTAATTGTTCATGGATTCATTACTTACAATTTGCAGAGTGCGATGAAAGGCTCGAGTCAGCAGCCCTTACAGATGAAGGTGAGATGCACTGTTTGATTCTCATGTTCTCTACAGCCGCAATATCATCACAATGTATACACAGTCAAAATGGTAATAGATGGAAGGTACTATTCATTGTATTAGCCTAGCTGAGTAAGACCTCTGAGTTTGTGGGGAGTGACCACTGATTATAAGCAATGATGCCAGAGATGCACTTTCAGGAAAAAGAAAAAGTGGAAAGTTTGTTCATATACATTTCCCGTAAGAGCATACCAATCAAAATGAAAAACAAAAAACAAAACACAAATACTGGTCAGTAATTAGGGATGAAGATAATGTGATTGTGGAACACTTTGTTTTGTTCACTCACCGGTGGAACATTGTGGGATATTCTCTCTGTGAGGGGGGAGGAGGGAGGACATTTGTTGTAAACAAATGGCAAAGAAACCTGGTGATGAAATGATTAGTGCAATTGATTATTAAAGATAATAAAAAGTTTTGGTACCTCAAAAGTTTCCCTGAATTTCCTTGTCTTGGTTTGTGTTTCAAGTTAAAGTACGTTGTCTGTGAGAATTACTCGCCCCAAAGTGCTCTCATGTCTTAGTAATCATGCAATAATGGTTTCGTACCAGAGCCGTCGCCGTACAGCGTCGATAAATATTGTACGAAACCACTGATTGCGACCAGCAGCGTGCAGCCCATTGTACGCATAGCTAACTGCGACCAGCAGCCCCATACGCATAGCGTAATGGGGCTTCGCATTGTAGCATTCAGGATCATGACAGAATTAGTATCGCGGGTAAATGTCAACTTAAAATCAAAAAATTTCTTCGATTTGAAGACTTACCAATTAAGTTGAAGTATTGAAAACAGGCTTCGAACAACGTTTGGTTCTGCCAGTAGTCCCTTTCTTTTCGAATTGATGACTGAATGTGACTCGGGCGAGAGGACCTTGGGAGAGCTACAGTTTGTACATACACTGACTACTACAGCCAGCGCATGCGCACACAAACATCTTATCCGTTGATGGCTTTGAAATTTGTGCGCACGTGATGTGTTCGCATGCACTGGCTGTAGTATTCAGTGTATGTAGCTCTCCCAAGGTCCTCTCGGCCGAGTCACATTCAGTCATCAATTCGAACAGAAAGGGACTATAGGCAGAACCAAACGCTGCCCGAAGCCTGTTTTCAATACTTCACCTTAATTGGTAAGTCTTCAAATTGAAGAATTTTTGGGATTTTAAGTTAACATTTATCCTGCGATACTAAATCTGTCATGATCCTGAATGCTACAATGCGAAGCCCGATTACGCTATGCGTATGGGACTGCTGGTCGCTATGCGTATGGGGCTGCTGGTCGCAGTTAATTGCATGATTACTAAGACATGAGAGCACTTTGGGGCGAGTTAGTCTCACAGTGTTAGTTATATGAAAGGTACTTTAACCTGAAACACAAACTAAGACAAGGAAATTCAAGGAAACTTTTGAGGTACCAAAACTTTTTATTGTCTTTAACATCAGAGTTAAAAGTGCTAGTTACTTTTTGTCATTCAACTTCTTAGGGTTATTCTTCCACCGGCAGTACCCAGACACTACGTAGAAATGTTTGATGCAGCATGCTATGAAATGTTAACTGTGCCCTTTGAAATTTTTTGGTTTGTTTTGGCCTTGTGACTGTCTTTCTTGGCTCATCTTTCTCATAACAACTATAATGTTGCAAATCAAAAGAAAGTGACATTTCATTAAGTTTTGTACATCAATGGACATTGATGAGGTACAATGTACATTGCATTTCAAGATGTTTGAGAAAAATCAGAGTATTGCCTGTGAAAAAGTCAATTTCAAGATCTCTTGCCATATTTCAATTCTCAGTGCTTCAGTGTCACTTCAAAATCATCTGACAGAACTTCATCATTTTTATGAAGCAACCTAGCTGCATAGGATATTTAATACAAGAGGTGCACCTTTCAACAAACGGTTTGACAAACAACAACAACAATTTCCTATCAAAGATTGCAGTGTTTATTTTTTTTCCTTGCTGATCTGTTGTTGCTTTGCAGACACTGCCAATGAATGTGCCGTCCAAAGCCTCCCCACAATGCAAACATTTGACAAGCACAAGGTATGCTCCCTCTGTATCTGTTGTGTGTCTGTGGTTGTCACTGTGTATGTGTGTATGTGCGTGTGTTTCTCTCTATCTCTGTCTGTCTGTCAGTTTTCTGTTTCTGTCTTTTTTGCTTCTTCCAAAGCTTCTCTCACTACCTCTTTTCTAATTCTGTGCATCACACTCAATATCTGTTTCTTTATACAATATCTTTATATTTCTCACTATTCAATTCTCCCATAGATATATTTTTTTTTTCCTGTAAGCATAAGTATCTCTATATATCTCTCTCACTCACTGTCTATATCTTATTCTCACTCTTCTTCTTCTTCCTGTACTGTGCAGAACCTCCTGAGAGTAAACTCACACGCTTGGTGGGCTCTCCCATGTGACAGACATGAGACTCCGGGCATATAAATGCACAAAAAAATATAATGATGTTTCTATAAAAATAATTGTACAAGTTAAAATCATTCTGTTCTGCCCTGGGTGGCTAGTTGAAGGTGACATCTTGGATCTTTGATTTGAAGGTGTCAAATGAAGTTGAGTTCACTGCATCTTGAGGCAGGTTGTTCCACAGGTAGATGGTGTCTGAGAAAAACATCTCACACATCTTTTTCCTCCCCTTTATACATCTATCCCTTTCTCTCATATTGCTCTCTTGCTGTCTGTAATACCTGTAATATATGACACTGTGATGTGAGTTCCCCTCTCTATGTTCTGCTGTACATGTATTACTGTAAAGGTGGAAATTTTCGCGGTGTTGAAACTTTCGCGCAACCCGAAACTAGCGCGAAAATAAAAGCACGCGAATATTTTTGCTCGCCATATGTTCCAGTAGTTGATGTCTTGATTCTGCGGAATTAAAAACACGCGAAACTCATCTTACCCCTCTGATCGCGGAAAATTAGTCTCGCGAAAATATCCACTTTTATAGTATTCATCAGATATCTCATTCCTGTTTCTCCAGTCGAACACATTTTTATGCCTCCGCCACGTAGTGGTGCCGGAGGCATTATGTTTTCGGGTTGTCCGTCCGTCCGTCCGTACGTCCGTCCGCTTTCTTTTACGCGATAACTTGAGTAATATTTACTGGAATTTTACCAAACTTGGTCCAAGTATGAAGTATGATGGGGCAATGATTTGATTAGATTTTAGGTGAAATCGGCTAAAGGTCAAAGGTCAAAGGTCCAGGTCAAATCATGAAATTTATCCGTTTACGCGATAACTCAAGACTGTATGGAGCAAATTTCACCAAACTTTGTTGGAGGATGATGTATGATGGGACAATTATTTGATTAGTTTTTCAGTGAAATCGGACAGAGGTCAAAGGTCAAAGATCAAGGTCAAATCCTAAAATTTATCTGTTTACGTGATAACTCAAAACTGGATGAAGCAGCTTTCACCAAACTTGGTCCAAGGATGATGTATGATGGGACAATTAGTTGAGTAGATTTTAGTGACATTGACAAGAGGTCAAAGGTCAAAAGGTCAAGGTCAAATGCTAAAAATGTTGCTATTTCCCCCATATCTATGCAATGCCTGCAGTTATTTTCTTGAAACTTAGTGTAGACATATACTACTGCATAAAGATTCTCCAGAGAGAGTTTCATGTCATAAGGTCAAAGGTTAGGTGAAAATGTTGCAATATCACTTTTCTCACAAATGGTTCAATGTATCTTCATTGAACTTGGTACATACATGTACTGACTGGCAGGGATTATCTAGGGAATTTAGGGGTCATGGGTCAATAGTCAGGGGTCAAAGGTCAAGGTCAACTTCTCAAAATGTTACTATTTCCCTCATATACGCCTGTACTAGTATATGCAATGATTGCATTATTAGTTTTAAAATTTAATATATGTACATGTATTACTTAATGGAGATTCTCTTGGAAATTTCCAGCCAGAAGGTCAAAGGTCAAAGGTTAGGTTTAAATGAAAAATATATATATATTTTGTACTGGTAATTACACTCTTTCTTCATATTTTGAAAATTATACTCAATGCATAAAGTTATAATAAGGTCGGTCAGAAGTCAAGTAAAAATTTCCAATTCCCCAAATATGTGTACCTGCACTCTTTAATAGACAATTATAGCAAACCCAGTTCGTGGAAAGTGAACATTCAAGATATTTCTGATAAACCTGTTATTTCGATATTTTGCCAGTTATGTGAAACTGTCATCACACATTGTGAAGACATTGTACTATACACCTATTGGGAGAATCATGCATTATGGCGGAGGCATCAGTCGCCGTAGCGACATTTCTAGTTTTTTTCTATCCAGGGCTCTGTTTCTGTGTCACAACTAATGTCCTTTTTTTTCTTATTTGCTTGTGGGTGCATTGTAAGTGTGTGTGTGTGTAATTGCAGTTCTAGTATGTTGACACATATACTTTATGTCTCATATCTTTATTGATTCTATTCCACATAAATAGCAAACACATTTGACTTAAATAAGAATTGTAACATAGATTATGTCCAAATCAACCAAGTTTGTGATCATGAACTACAAAAGTAAAATGTATCTTGAGTGTATATTAAATACTCTAATGAAAAAGAATAAAAACAAGAACTCATTTCACCACCTCATGGTTTGGTCTAAGAACATCAAATGAGTCAATTAAGTCTGCTTCATCAAAATAAAATACACACTCAAACTCAATCAACATTTATCAAACTTTCAAAAGAGGAAGTACAAGATGGAAAGAGAGAAGGAGAAGGCGAAGGAGATAAGGAATAGCAAAAGGTGAAAGTAGAGAACAAATGAAAGCAATAAAGTAAACATGATATGACTTCATCTGAACCAATGGAAACTGCTTGTTTGCTGTAGACAAATGTAGTCCATCATATCTTTAAAGGGGAATTTCAAAATCATTGTTTGAAGCACAGGTGAGCACAATACTATAACTCTGCCACGTGTAATCATGTGAGGGGGGTTATTGACAGCAGAAGCATCAATGGAAATGTGCCCAAGACTTGTCCAAACACTGGGATAATGCATGGCCCTGAGAATTTGATCAAACTGCACTTTGCTCGGGAACTTCGGGCAAGATAACACGCTAACGAGCTGAGCGTTGGGCTGGAAGAGGAGTGCATCAGGGTGAGGAAGGATGGGGGGGGGGGGGGGTGGTTGGATGGATGGGGGTGCTGCGTGTTGCTGTGTCCTTGGTGCTAGACAAACATTTGTCTTCTCCAAGGCTATGTTTAATCATTCAGCATGTGGGATTTACTGGACCAGTCTGTATCCCAGGGTCCTGTGTTTTCTTGTCACTTTACTTCTGTTTCCTGTTCACATCACATATCACAGCTGGGTCCAGATATCCCCTGGACGGTACTTGCACTTTAATTCCATTTTATTTCATGTTTTTGTTGAGTTTTTGTTTGTTTGTTGTCTTTGCTTCTGTTGCTGTTTGTTGTTGCTGCTGTTGTTTTCCATGTCAAACATTAACATACCACAGTACACAATTTAAGTTGTTTAACTTGTAGTTCTTTCCTGGCCATGCCAGGTTGACATTCATTTCAGTTCACTGAAGGTAAGAGAATCTTTGTTTGTCGGTTTTACAAAAAGAGAAGCCAAGCACACCCTAAAATTTAAAAAAAAAAATGCAAAAAATTATGTGTACTTCACTTAAAGGAGACCTCCCGATGATTTTCAGATTTTTACATTTGAACAACTACAAATTAGTTACACTGAGGACAGAGTTGCAGAATTTATGATAATTGGGATAAAGAATAAGAATATTTTTGAAATTTATAACAAAATTGTCATGAACAAGGACGATGACATGGCAGGGTCACCACAAGAATGCATGCGTTGGGGCTCAAGGAAGCAGAACAAAAGAAGAAGGCAGGCATAGATTATACACAGGTGAACTCGCAAGCAAGCAGTATTGTAATGGAATTACACTGCTACATTTCTTAAATATGTGAATCTCCTATGTCATCATCCTTGTTCAGTGTAATTTGTTTAAGGTTTTTCAAAGCATTGTTTCTCTGCTCAAGAACCACAATAAATTCCACATATCTATACATGGAGCTGGGTTTTTTTTCCCCTCACTGGGATATTTATTATTCTCTTTCATCTATACACATATAACAACATATTTCAAATAACATCATGCTTTTTTTCGAATTCAATACAATATACATCAAGAAAAAAGGCGTCTAAAAAGACACCATTTTTTCCGAAACACTTGCAACTTATGATTATTTCTTGCGATAAATTTCTCTCTATCATAATATTCCCTTATACTATATTTACATAAATCAAAACGAGGTATTATTTTTCTTATTTTACAAACATAAATTTCATATCTCACAAGCATGGTAATACAATTCAATGCCGAATTGTTCATTCCCCCAAAACCAAATAATTTATTTTCCGTCGTAAATGTTATTTCTAACCCCGTGTTAATATTAATCCATTCTCTTACTTCAACCCACAATCTATGAACATATTGACACTCACTAAAAAAATGTATTAAAGTCTCAACATACACATTACAGAATGAACATTCACTTCTTTCAACCAATCCAATTCTATTCAACATCTTATTTGTATATAAAATTCTATTAACTATTTCAAACTGAAACCATCGTAAATTAACATCTTCCGTGCTCTTAAACGGGGCCAACGAAAAAGATTGCCATTTCTTTTCTTCCAGTTGTATACATGGAGCTGTTCATTTATGTACTACATGATGTGAAATTATGAAAATCGTCTGGAATGTCCCTTTAAGTCTTAATGAAAACATCACTTAACAATTTGTTAAAACACGCTCTCAGATAGATCTTATCTGAATGCAACGAATTTTGTAAGCCTGACTTATACAAGACTTGAGAGAAAATGGATAAAGAGGACAATGAGTGTTATAAAATTGTTCTTAGCAAAAGATACCATTCTACCACTAATACCGCATTTTGGCAAATCACCAGAAGAATTCATTTTAAGATATGTATGATAAATGAAATCAAAATGTGTCAAAGTGAATAATGTTGACTTTAATAAGAAATGCAGATCTGACAAAAAGCTTCCACTTTCGTCATCAGATTTTCACCAGGGTAGAGAAAACATCAACAACAAAAATCTGCCTCCTGCTCACACTGCTAGTATATTTTAATAGATAGTACATGCTACTGACTACCACTTGTAGTCATGTTGTCCATGTGGTTGAATCATTAGTAGATGAGCTCACCTTTGTTAAAGTGACAGGCCATTCCTCCATGGCTATGTTGACTATGACCTACACAGAAAAATCAAACATATGAAATGGTAGAGATTTTATATGGGTCAGACGTATAGCAAGAAAATTATGAATTTGTGTAGTTTCTCCCTTTATTTTTCCCCAAAGCAGCAATATTAGTCACATCACTTTAATATGCAAGTAAGATGGCATGATGTTGTCACAGCTTCCCAGGTCTACCATTATATCTGAGAAACAAAATTTCACAGAAATTCTATTCAGATACAAAGTCAAGAAAGAGAAATTACATTTTTTTTCCACATGAATTTTTTTTTTCTGTCAAGTAAAGGTAACTGGAAGGGGGAATGGTTGTTCACAAACACCTCTTTGAAGTGAGAAAGGTGAGGGTACTTTTTAACAGTGTTTTCCTGTGTCAGATTCAATGGCAGGATCATATTAACCTGACTTTTCAGTTCCTACCAGAGTTTTTCTCAGGTGAAATTTTTTTTTTGCAACAGGTGCCAGGATTAGTAACCATTCAATGCTTAAAGTTTAGCACTCCTCTCAAAATCTTTTTTGCTCGATGCTCTTTGCAGTTTGCTGGGAGGTGGTACACCACCTCAGATCTCCCAGACAGTGACAGCGATCCTTACCGACGCTTCTCCGACCTCACTTTGGAGGAGGATGGCTCCATCACCATGGCAACGCAATTAGTCTTCAACAGCGGGTGAGAAACATCATCATCTCCCCAGCCCCATTAATCTAAATAGGACATATTTTATTGCCTCCTGAACTTTAGTAAAAATATCCAACAATCCAGTTTTCTAAATTACTAACTTCTTTGCTATGAATGCTTCATAAGTGAACTAATTCTCTCTCAGAAGCATCACCACTCATTTCTACAATACGCCATACAAATCTTATCTATTGTTACCTTGTTCCTTTCAGAACTTCAAGTAGGTACTCAAGTAGGTCTTTTTTATTACCTCCGCCAAGGGAGGAGGTTATGTTTTCGTTACTGTTGGTTTGTTTGTTCGTTTGTTTGTTTGTTAGTTTGTCCATGTGCAAAATAACTCAAAAAGTAGTTAACGGATTTGGATAAAACTTGCAGAAAAGGTTTAGAATGATACAAGTAACAGATGATTAAATCTTAGTAGTGATCTGAGAATTTTTTGGGAATTTATGAAGGATTTTTGATATTTTGGCAGGTAGGGTCAATGAACTTGGGAGTTCAGGCTGCGCATATTTGAGGTTTGCATGCGCGCACTAAAGTGCGTGCTTTAGTTTCTGCTAGGGCGAGGTGCGCCGTGCAGCTGAGGGTTTATGATGTAACAAAAGCTTCTATATTGGGAAATCCGGCGACTTTCAGCACACAATGATATAAGTACGTATGGGTGGAAATCACTGATACATGTATCTCTATGGAAGAACAAGATCAGTGGTGGAAATGAGCGGCATGCTTGGTGGAGGTCTGCGCTCTCAGAGTGCTTCTTTAGTATTATTGATATGTACTTTCTCCTCTTTTTTTTTTGCTGTGTGTCAAGCAGGCAGGCAATATTTATTTTGCTTTTTACTATTTCTACTTCAGCTCCCCCAAAATTTGATCTTTTTACCCACTGATTGAAAAGTTCAAAATTCACAGCAATTATCATTCAACAAGTAGCATTCATGACAAATGTTTTTTTTCCCCCATCTGGCATTGCCCTGGTGCCATTTAGGGAGAATGCGTGTCGTCTCCACCGTGAAGAGTATGTGATCAGCGAACAGGAGCAGTCGCCCTCACCAGCCAGACTGAGGGTGCAACTCAGAGGGGTACAAACAGACACAAGTGGTAGGTCTTGACGGAAGACTAGCAAGGTCGTACAATTTCTTTTAACTCTTTATGTGCCACGTTTGCACGTCTGACTCAGTCGACGGCGTGCCAATTTCTCATATTCTGCTCAAACGCACAAACCCGCCCAATCCAATCAATAAATTGCCAAATGCCGAGGTACAATGAAAGCATTCCTCGCGCTTCCATTCCTCTCACATATAGCCTGCATTTTATATGATGATTGACTATCAAGCGGTGTTCCCTACTGGATTTGCGGGTAAATTGTAATTTTCTGTCACTGTTGTGTGTGCAAAAGTCATGCCTTTACAGTAATGTAGCTACTGATCATGTGAAAGAAAAACAATCATAAATTTGTCATGCAATAATACAATGTACATCAAAACAAAACTTGCCATTTTCTGTCCAACTTTACCCACTATTTGTCCAGCTCAACAGAAATCTATAAAAGTTAGAGACTTTAAAAAAAGAATGCTTTCTCATTGTTAGTGTCTCAAAATAATGTGGCACACAGGGGATTTTTATCATGGCACATGAAGAGTTAATGTTTCTTTCTTCATTTAGTATTCTTTGTTCAGGGCAGCCTCATCAGCGATGTATGCACTGTGATTCTTGGGGGCCTTGGGAGGGGTCAAGTCTGAGATACCAACTAGTCAACAAAGTTTGTGTAGAGATCATGGATGGTTTCAAATCCATGTTGATCTACGGGGCCCTTCATTTGTCTGTTGGTCTCAAGTTGTTGTTATAGCGACAACACGTCATCCTTATGTTAGATTTGTCAGTCGGATTAAATGTTCGATTCCAGAAATAGTCAAAAGAATCGCCAAACTATCAATTCTAGCAAGAAGAATATTGCAAGACTTCAACGGGCACCTATGCTGGAAATAAAGGATAACAAACTATGTTGGTACAATCACTGTTCTAGGACAGCCTTGTTTGAACTATGATAGCCGGTCGGTCATATTGTTAGCTACCCCCGGCTTGTTAATGTAATACACGAAAACAAGCTGGACACAAATGATTATATCATTCACTGTGACGACTAGACACTCTACATCTAGATCTCGGCCCTAGATAAACTCTCGCTTTTTAATGGATTTTTGATGTTCAATTTACTGGCTTTGAGTCGTGTTTGGTGTCTGCACAAGATTGATCGGCACATCATGTACATGTACATATACATGTGCACACTATGAATATGAGTTGTGAAATACAATGGAGCAATGACCTAATTCGCATAATATTGGAAATATTGCTTGTGTCTTTGACCAATCAGATCACAGAATTCACCATCACTAAAATTATAATTTTGTTTGTGTTGAAATGAAATCATGTTGTCAAGAATTGGCTCCTTTTGTTTTTACATTTGGTCATTGGATGTGGCATTGTGTATCAAAAGTCAACAGACCTTTATGTTTGCTATTTGGGTAGACATAGATAAATGCTTACAGATAACAAATTTGTTGTTGCTGTTGTTGTGTCTGTTGGTATCTAGAGTGTTATTATTAGCATGAGTGGTTTGACTATTTTGTTATTTCAAGCAGCTACAACCCAGGAATTCATGCAGGAATATCATGAATTTTAACCCCTTGAGAACTCCACATGGAGAAATGGTATCTTGCATGGGATATAGATTGCACCCCTGTGACCCTCATTCTTCCCTACCCTCGGCATGCTTTGCTGCCTGCAGAGGACTTCTGGGTGGTACACACGGACTACGTAGACCACGCCCTGTTCTACAGCTGCGGGGGCACGGAACTCGACGGCACCTGTCAGGAAGGGCAAGTCACAGTGCAGCTCCTGAGTAGGAGGCTCACGATGTCGGGCGTGGCCCGTAGTCACCTCCTCTCAATCCTAGAGGACCTGTGTGTGGACCCCGCCCAGCTCAGGGACATTCCCGATGGTAAGCCATGTCCTCAATTTTTGCACCCACTTTTTTTCCTGCAGAAGTCAGGTTCTTGATTTGTGTTACTGTATGAGCTGTTATTTTATGTACAGATATTTTCGCGAATAAGGAGGTGACGATCATTTTCGCGAGATGTTGTTTTTTGCAAATTGACACTGAGGCTATTGTAAATGCACTATTACCCTAGCCCATGGCGACATTTTTGCGTGTTGTTAAATTCGCGATCCGGCTGTGATTCACGAAATTCGCGAAAATCAAACCCTTGCGAAAAATAACAGCTTATAAAATACACTTGCGTCTTGTTTGAATGCATTCTATGTATGCTTGCATGCAGACAAATAGCCAGAAATGGACAATAGATTTGAATTGAATTGAACTGAATCAATAGGGGTACTGCAGAGGGGTACGTACTTATGAAAAGAGCAAATTTGAAATACTTTGACTTCTGTGCCTATCTTTTTCCCTCCACAGAGTGTGATATTGAGTTTCCTACTCTTTGCACAAAAGTCTGATAGAAGTAAATTCATTTTGTACAGAAGAGAGTATGCATAAGTAAGTAATGAAATATAATCCATGAAATTCGTTGCCATAAATTAGATGTGATCAAACCATGATATCAGGTCGCACATATATATGTCTCAGGGGACTCTGAACTCTTGAACAGGTTTATGCAGTTTTGTTGAGGGCTAGTCAATTCTCGCTATCGCCAATGACGTAAAAAGTACCCGGATGTGGCTTTTTCGTCAAGATTTAGTGCACTTGGTAGCAAGGGCACTTCCGGCGCGGGGTATAATTTGCACAACGCTAGCGTGCATGTACGTGTACCTTACCTATAGCGCCGCGCCGACCACGGGTACTAGTACAGTAGGCCACTGTACCGCCCGAGCCAGCGAGTGGCCAGGCCTGTCATACTCGTACACTGTAGTCCCCGCTGGCGGCCGGCCTTGTATTAGCATGCACCACTGCACGCAGCGCATAAGCTAACACATACCGGTACAGCGTACTGCTTGATCATGCGATCGATGTGCACATCACAGTCAACAGATCAGTCATCTCTGCATACGCTGAAAATATGCTGGAAAATATTCACCCACCTGGATATACAGTATATCGTCATAGAATGCCCATCCTTTTTTAATTTGTTCTCTGTTGAAATGTCGCAAACACAATCGGGAACGAACAGTGACCTCGAATTTATCCTGTCTCCGAAGCAACTTCTTCCAAGTAAGTACAATGTAAGTAGGCACTAGGCCTACTAACTAGTGCTGCTACCACTACTAGTAAGTCGCGCGTGCACGTATTGCGCTGTGGAGTCACCCGCAAACTTCACCCACGCGGCCACGTCACGTCTCGCATGCAGGTAAGGGTCCTATTTCTGCAGATTTTTTTCATTTATTGTCGTGCGAACAACACATGGCAGCTTCGCAGCAACAACCAATAGTCTTATTAACAGCAATTTCTTAGGAATGGAGAAATTCCAAATCATATTAAAGCTGTAATTCAAGTCGAGAAAAGCGGAAGTACACGTAGAATACAGTCGGTTGTGTGTGTAAATAGCATTAGTCACGTATCACGCGCGTATGAACGGAAGTGACTTTGCTACCGGACTATCCCATAATGCACCGTAAATGACGTTTAAATCAACATCCAGGTACTTTTTACGTCATTGGCGATAGCGAGAATTATATCCATGTCTCTTTAACCTGTTGAGGACGGTTTGATTTTGCTACAACACGCATTTCCCATAGACACCTGCCCAAGTATACTCGGGACTCATCCTCAACGGGTTAAAGGCCATAGGCAAATCTGGAGGGTTAATTCCAGATGATTTCTCCCCTCATCCCACTACCACCTTCTTTCCTTGAAATAAATCAGAAAAGTGTCTTTATGACATTCTATGGGAGCCTCACAAGTTCAGATTTCGTGTATCCATCATTTCTCCAAATTGCCAATGTCCATTCACTTATAAATTTCAATATCTTCTCTCAGAAGTGGAAAGCATGCCATGTCTGATTTTTTTCCTGCTTACATCTTGCAGCATGTGACACATCTCTGGGAATCTCTGTTGAAGGTAAGACAGGACTTTAGGTTTTCCTTGTACATCATAAGATGTTTGTAGAAAGAATGAAGTCAAAATACCTAGGAAGTAAAGATGGAATAATGTTCCATATTCAGAGTTACTACGATTCTCTCTTATAGCAAATCTAAGTTGATGTTTATGTGATACAAAGAGTTAATGACAGTAGTCAATATTTCCTGTACAAAATGTAGACAGTGTGAGCATAGATTTAGTCAGTAATATGAGACTTAAATGTCATGTATCCCTTTTGTAAACATCACAAAATTTGGCACTGTTGAAGAAAGATGTCTCTCAATGTTGTGTTTGAAATCTTGCTGTAATACACATCAGAGTCTTTAACTAAAGAAATGAAAACCTAACTGCTGTTACTAGACAATAAGCTCCTTCCCCCCCTCCCCCAAGAATAATGATTCGGGGTTTTTTTGTCCAAATAAATCCACAGAAAATCTGTAGTATTGTTTACACCCCCCCCCCCCCCCCCCTATCGTCAGATTGACTTTACTTTTTGAGAGCTTTTTTGGATGTATATGGCAATTTCTGTTCCTGTAATTGCTGTTCTGTCTGTACCAAAATCTTTTGTCTCAGTGGATTGACAACAGAATCACTGAAAATTATTCATTGTCATGATGATTACTGCTAATTTATTTATCCTATGGCATTTTTTCTTTTTCTTCTTTGTCAAACTTCAGAGCGTTGTTCCGTGTCCAACTTTGAAGTCATGGAGGATTTTGATTCTTCACGGGTGAGTGTCTTCTTTCCAGTTTTCTGTGATTAGCCCCTCGTGCTTTATACTGGCTTTGCTTTTCTCATTGGCAAAGATGACCTGAGTAGTGATTATCCAAACCCTCCTACCGGTAATTCCTGTTGTTTGACACTGGGGCTTCTGCTGGACAATTGTGCTGATGCAGCTATGTGCCGTGTAACCATCTGTCCAACTTGTATTGTGGTCTTCTTTGAGCACGAAATAGATATGTGGCTGCTAATGAAGCAGCTTCAAATTGGCAATATGTTGCTAAGTGCATGAGTATATCAATGGTTTGGATGCAGCTGAAACAAAATGAAATAAATGAGGATGAGAATATTCTTTGTTTCATGGTGTTTGCTTACAATCTTATGTATGTTAGCCTACATCTGTTACTTACAAATGTACAACTCATGGACCACATAAATAACACTTCTGTTCAATTTGGTACACCATGATAATCATTTGTGGAGTGCTATCTGATTTGTAGGTTCTACTAGTTGATTTCATATAGCAACATATGATAACAAGAACATGGAGTAGCTTTTAGCATAGATTTCTTGTATTATCAGGTGGTCAATACCTTCTTCATCCATATTTTTTTAAAAGAATATACTTCGTTATGATAGAAGTCATTGCATTTGGCATGTTTCTGCTGTGTATGTAATTAACTTTAGGCTATCTTTAAGTTATTTTAATGAACACCTTGTGAATGAGTATGGACCTAATTTGCATCAAGAGAATGATAAAATTGGGAAAGTACAATGTTAACTCATTTTTTGCATGGTCAAAGAAAAAATAAAGGGAATGTCATCATCATGTAGTACAGTATTCATCGCATAATCGGGCATCTGATAATCGGGAACCTCGCTTAAATGACATACGCTTCCCAGAAACATTTCCAATGCATGTTATTTTCACTGGATAATCGGGCGGGGACCTCTGATAAACGGGACAATTTTTCTTCAAGCGATCTTTGATTTTGTTGATATTTTACACAAAAAATCTACCAAAATACTACAACAATATTTCAAAGATTCCCTATCAGTTGTCGTTTACATCGATCTTACAAAGCAAGCTTCAGACTGGTGTGTTTTGACCTCCGTCCATCTAGTACACGTACATGCATAGCCACGAAAGCGCCGTGTATAAGTATCCATGCCATTGCGAGACACATGCTTTCGCGAACATTCTTCTCCCCTACATAAGCAAAGGCACGTGCTCGCTTGCAATTCCTACTCACATCCAATAAAAAACATGCCTCGCTCACACAGCTCAGGCTGTATACGTTGTTTAATCTCAGTCATACACTTTGAGGGCAAAGTCCAAATTCCTCGTCTCTGAGTGTTTCAACTTTCAATACACTGTGATCTGTGTGTATGTCACAATCTTCCTCAGTTGTGAATGAGCTAGAGGGTCGCGCCGAGGGGTTGGCGTGGTTGTGTATTCATGTACATGTACAGTACGTCAGTATGCAGGTGTTTGTGTGTGTGTGTGTGTGTGTGTGTGTGTGTGTATGCACTACATGTGCATGTCGTATGCCGCTAGTGTATGGTGAGTGCTCATCGCGAAATCGGGCACCCAGCTTAAAGGGGCCGTGTTTGCTACTCCCAACCTGTCCCGATTATGCGATGAATACTGTACGTGCTGATCTCCATATTTTCTTGAATTTGGAAGAAAGATTCCTAATTGCAGCTCCCTCTCTGTCCATGTTTTGGATGCTAGATGTTTTTTTGTTCATGAAGAAAAGTTCATGAAGAAATTGAGACCTTAACTCAAGGTATTAAACTTTACTATTAAAAAAGAATGAATTGCAACAGACACCAAGCTGTTTTTACAATGTTGTCTGATATGCTATATGCTGTAAGATGTTCTATCTATTGCTCATACCACCAGTATGTCGGCACCTGGTATGTAATCTCCCACCTGCAAAGGGATATCTACCCGTACCACCGAGTCTCGACCTATGAGACCTCGTCAGAAGATGGCTCCATCACCATGACAACTCGCCGCATCTCCAGGTGAAAATCTTGTCTCTATAAATCCGGGGTTGCTGTCTGCTCCTTCCCTCCAAAATTGGATTTGTTTGGAGTAGTGTCTTGCTTTTGTTTTTGTGTGGGTTTTTTTCAGATATTTATGATAGATTTGACTTTCAGTAATTGAAGTTACCACAGCAACAACCTATCTAATCTCTATACTGAATGGTTATTCCTGGCTGCAGCTGTGGTAACTCTGATTATTGAAACTTTTATCAGTTAGCAAATTTGTTGAAAGCAGTGAGTCTAAATGGTGCATTGCCCTCCTCCTTTATTTTTTATTAAAAAAATTAAAGAGGACATGGGCACCCTCCTTTAATTTTTGGCGCCCCCCCCCCCTTTTACATTATTCGTGGATCCTCCCGTGAAATTCTCTATATATGTGGCTTACACAGTTACTGTAGTGCCACAAGAACAAAAAAGAAGAAAGTAATGATGGATTAAAGGTCCTGTTTACCTTTGGGAACAGTGATTTAAAATGCATATGTGTAGGTCTGTTGTACCACAAAACGTTCTTTTCGTATAAAATTTTTGCGATAAAGCGTAAAATATAAGGAGATATCTGGATTTTTCCCAATAAACAGTAACTGTAGATGGTTCAGTCTGGAAACATTTTTATTATAACTATTCTTCACATTTTGTATATTTAACAATACTTAACATTGATTTTACTGATTCAAATTTTTACAGTGGTTGTTTCTATCCCAAACTCACATTTTAGAACTATTTTAAAGCACTAATGCTGGGTTTTTGTTTCATCTGCAAATCGTAAATTATGCCTTTAATCAAGATATTTGTTCATTGCAGTCCAGAGTCCTGCACGAGTGCGATGAGTTTCCAGGCAAGGGCAACCATTGGCAGTGATGTCGGTGCCAAGATGCAGCTTACTCCTGTGGGTATTCCAGGTGCTATTACAGGTACACAAAATCAATCAAATAAATGTGACTCGCCACACCAAAAGGATCCTAAAGTCATTTACGGCTGAGCCAAGAAAATTGGGTTTGAAGTGAGATTCATCAAAATCACTCAGAACCATCAAATTTCTTTTTTTGACAGAATGATGTAGTGTAATATTTTGTCTATAAGCTGCCGAAATTTCGAAGCTAAATGATCAAAGGAAAGGCAAGATTTTAGCATTTTTCTGGGCCATGATTTTCTGACTTTCAGTGAAACAGAAACGTGTCCAAAGATTTGGATAAAGTGCTGCAGGTAGAGAGATAGACTTCACCCCTAGCAACGAGGGAGTGATCTTATTGGTCAGTGCATGGCATCCTGGTTACTGATTGGTTATGAATAGACCACTGGCACTAAGCTTGAATGAACATCACGGAAGCGGCTATGAGCATACCTTCTATTGTCAATCGATGAAACTGTCTTTTACCTCCCCTTGATCACGATTGCATCAGAAAGAAAACTCTGAAGGCGGTTTTCTCGAAACGCTGATATCCTAAACCACTCGACATGGGCCCCGTTTCATAAAGCTGTTCATAAAGTTACGAACAACTTATGAGCGACTGGTGATCAGTTCTGATGTGCTATACTTATCAGAATTTCCATAATTCAGCACAAGAACTGATCACCAGTCGCTCATAAGTTGTTCGTAACTTTACGACCAGCTTTATGAAACACCCCCCTGGTCTCATAAAATCTTCAGTATCACTCCAACCGAGTACTTTTATGAGTTGTGTTATATATGAAATTAAGGCGGAGGAGTGAGGGGCTAATGTCATGCTATTTTCAGAAAATCAACCTGCCCTGACTTTCAGATTGTTTTGTTGTAGCGGGTCACAAATAGTGGAGGAATAAAGATTTGGTACGCATAGTTTATATCCTTTTCCAGGCCAGAACAATCTCAGGAATAACAGTATGCAATCTTTCTAATCACAAACTATTTCTTACCTCAGGCACAACGTTGGAGAGTGGCAAAGTTAACATTTATCATTAGTTTGATAGGTTAGAAAACACACTACCCATAAACATGCACATCATCTCAAATCTTCAAATACAAAGATGTATTTATGACACACTTATCTTGTGATATAATTGTATGTAATTATGATTATAATTGTAATTAATGCGCAGTCATGTACTATAATATTGGACTCTACCACACGCTTCAAATAACTCAGGTAGATATCAGTGTTATAAAATACAGTTTGCTTTCTGTTTCACCGAAGTCAAAGCAGAGGCCCTTTACTCTTCACTCATATAATAAGTACAGTGCATCCTAGATCATGCACTTTTCATGTCCTGTTATAGAATACAGATAAACATATTCATATTTGTATATATATAGATAATAAACTATGTTTCATGTGAATTCTCTACACCCCTGAAGAGGACTACTGGGTGGTATATACAGACTACATGGACCACGCCCTGGTATACAGCTGTGGGGCCAGGACCCCCAACGGCACCTGTCAAGGGGGGGAGGCCCATGCCTGGATGATGAGTCGTGACAGCATCCTATCAGAAGAAGCACGCCACCACATGACGATGCTCCTCCACGGCCTGTGTGTGGACCCCGCCCAGATGGTGGACACACCTCCAGGTGAAATGGAAAAAAAAAAAAAAAAAGCTCGCTGATCATATGGCAGCCTGGATAATACTTACATACTGTTTGCACACCTGTGGTTCAATTTAAACCAAAGTCTTTGTCTCAGTCAGTAAATCAAAATTCTTTGTACATTTAGTATGTGTGAAGGGATGAGAGGTGTTCAAAGTAAAGACCAATGAAGGCAAGTGTTGGAAATCTGTTTATCCCACTTTAAATAGATATGCCAGCTTCTGAGAAGACTCTATCTCATGTGAGTCTGTGATCATATTTCAAAGATGGCATTAGCAACGTACCAAAGAAGGTGCCTTTGAAGAGTTTAGTGATAAATCATACATGTCTCATGAATATCTGCAAATTGACGATGCTAGTATCAAAGGCTTTGAGTGGGCTGATCTTATGAAGCAAAACACAAAGGGTGTTGATACCACTATGTAAAATTTAATCTTTTCATATGTTGTGGATATATAGTAATTGTTGCCTACAAGCTGCTTGAGGGTTTCATAATTGCAGTGGACTCTCGTTATATCGAAGTCCGCGGGAACAGCAGTTTTCTTTCGTTATATTGAAATTTTGTTATAACCGAACAAATAGACAAAAAAATAAATAAATACATAGAGTGACTAATGTTGAAGCCTGAATTTTTACTTCATTGTAACCGGAATTTCGTTATAACCGTGTTCATTATGATGGGAGTTCACTGTTTATTGTATGATTAATTGTTATTTGAGATTATATTTAGGGTAAACAAAAATATTTCATTTTTTAGTGTTTTTCATAATTTATAGAGGGATTGAATAGTTCCTGTGGGGGGAAAATTCATGGATTTAAGTCATGGGTTTAATAATAAACTTCTTTATTATCTGCTCGCCTTGTCATCTTTCTACTGAAATTGACCGCATACGCCAGATCCTACATGAGAATGGTTACCCTGATAACGTCATCGAGGTAAACATATTGCGCAAGCTCAACACTCCGCCCAAGCAATTTGGACCCCACAAACGTCCCGTGTACCTTAAACTTCCGTGGAAAGGTAAACTCTCTCAAAAGTTTGAGCAGCAACTCAAGCAGGCGGTTTGTTCAACTTACTATGCTGTTGAACCACGAGTGGTCTTTACAACTCGACGCATGCTCTCCGCAGTACGCAAGGATGCTATCCCTATCACACAAATGAATAACGTTGTTTATGAATTTAAGTGCCGTTGTGAAGCATGGTACATAGGGCGCACATCACAGCGACTTGCGGACCGCATCAAACAACATGTGCCAGCATACATACGTAACAAGCAGCTAGTTGATCGCGCACAGCCCTCGCGCCAGTGTAAACGCCCCGCTGACAGTGCAGTCACAGCTAATAAACTTCTTGTTTGTATCTCTTGAATCAAAACACCGCATACATTCTGTGTTCCTGGTATTTTTCATGTGCTGAAGATGGCCAGTGCTTTACTGTTATTTCTCTGTTTTCTTTTTATTTTTATATTCATCAACAGACTGTGATCCATTCCTCTATCCAGGGATGCGCCTCCCAGGTATGTTTGTCATTGCCCCATTAAGAATAGTTTGTCCATGATAATGTGATGGTTATTTTTGATAGAAACGTAGAGGTGACAATATGTTTCAAAACTGTAGACATTTTTTTACCATACGATGAGATCTTGCTGTGAAAGTGTAGAAGCATTTATCTTTCACAAATTCCTCTGTTTTAAACCTTTCAGTCCTCTGTAGAAATGGGAATAGTTGCAACGTACACCATTCCATATTGCAAATGCAAGGAGTTGACTGATAACAATTTAGAATCTACATCTTACAGAAGTGGAGTATTAAGTAGTGGATTCATGTAACATTTACCCGTTGAAGACGAGTCCCGAGTATACCCTGGCAAGTGTCTGTGGTAAATGCATGTTGTAGTGAAATCAGCCCGTCTTCAGCGAGTTGTGTTTGTTGAGGGCATATTGAATCAAAAGCATCTCTGTGTGTTTCTAGAGACTTTTCTGGTCTGGTCACTGTTTCATCAGTGAAGCATAGTAACTTATTGCTTTCTTATAAACATCTTGATTGAGAGTAGAGATTTTTGGACTAGCAGTCTCCTCTATAACTGTTATTACATTGTATTTCTTATACAGAAGAATTGTCAAGTTCTTGTTCGGTGGACAACTTCCGGGTCATGGATGATTTCAACTTGGAAGAGGTAAGGATATGAAAACTGCGGTACAGATTTTTTTATCCCATCATTCATGTCATGGTGATATCTTTGGTGCAGTAGGAGGATGCTAATACTCTGCATGCTTCTTCTAAGCCTATGATACTGACACACAATTTTGGCATTTGCACACTGAAGATGTGCTTTTATCTTTGCTAGTTTTCATGCATGCACCAAAACGAAGTGTTCTATTCTTGATCGTATACGCATTGTAGATAGAACAGAAAATATGAACGTATACCTCAAGAGTGAGAATCTCTCATTGCGGGGGAAGGGGGGGGGGGATATTAGTGCTAATACCATGCCCCCATCTACCCACCTCTTCAGGCCTCCCCTATCTCTACAGTACTAGAAAAGAAAATTTTCTTTCATGCTCATGAAGGATGACACCAATCTTCTCTTGCATTTATCATGATAAAATGTGATGAAAAAAATAGCCAGAAGTTCCTAAAATAAGTGTTGCTGTCTTGTCATCTGTATGCTAATTTATCACAGTGCAAATGGAAGTGGATGGCTTTGTAGTTCTGAAACAGTTTGGATTTCCTACATTCCTAAGAAGTTGCCAACCCAAAACTGAATTGTAAATAGTGTGAATCATTAATTATGATGAACATTTTTGGCAGATTTTGTGAAGTATCGTAAAGTTCATTGAGGTTGCAGAACCATGAGAAGCTATGTAAATAATGTTAGCCGTTGGTATTGTGTCATTCAGTATGCAGGCCAGTGGTACACAGTGGCACAGGTTCAGCCCCCCAGGATGCCTTATCACCGTGTCTCCACCTACACCCTTCAGGCCAATAACACACTCAAAATGTCCACCGATCAGTACATGAGGTGAGTGATGATTTCAGGTTAGTCATCTTCATTTGACTGACCTGTTGGCAGTTTTAAAGGTCTCTGCACCGATCACTAGAGGATAAAATTTGTGTCCAAAACGTGATACAGACTATAACATTAGGCATTGCAAATAAGGCCAATTCTATCTCAATTTGTACGTATAGCAGCTATTATATTGATGTTCCATTTTGGGTAATATTTTCCTGTGTCTAATAATATCAATTTCAGGCCAGGAGACTGCACCACAGCACACCTTGATGCTGAGGCTTTCTACGATCCTGCGAGTCAGATCCCAGGAAGTGCAGGGCATGATGGGAAACTGATCCTCAGGCCTCATAACCCAGCCATACCCCCTGGTGAGTACTTGGTTGAGTACACTTTCAACCAATATTTAACCCACTGTGACCCAAAATGAGGGACTACTTTGTAAATTTGATTTGTGGTTTCTCAAAGTTCCTTCGAGTAGTGGGTTTATGAGAGATTTTCAAGAAATTCACAAATTCATTTCATGAAATCAAGACTTCATGTACTTAGAGGAACAAAGTATGTTACCATTTCTTGGCTGAGGTTTAGGTTCAGTTGTGTGTTTGTTAGAGTGGGGAGATGTGGTTTGTGTTTCCTTTTATTCACTTGTACATGTACTATACTTGTGCTAAATCATTGCATCAAACTGACATGCAATGACCTGGCAAGCTGTCCAGCTACTGTGTAGCATACTGTGAATGTAGTATGTACTTGGCTATACCAAACACCGGGCGCAGAATGAAATATAGTATGCATAATCTGAAGATGTAAAGAATGCCAAATTTTCCTCTCATGATTTTGATTCCGTCTCCAGGGCGATACTGGGTGGTGGACACAAACTACACGGAGTACGCCCTCGTCTACAGCTGTCTGCGATGGAGTGAGGGGGAGGCCTGCCTTCCTCGCTTCACCTTTGTCTGGTTCCTCTCCCGGCGACCCACCCTGAGCGCCGACACCCGGCAACACATGATGTCCTTCCTGCCTAGCCTCTGCGTTGACCCCGCCCTGCTTAGGGATGTCCACGGTAGGTCACCAGTAAGGGTGGAGTAAATGGTGTAATTTGCGCAGATTGCACATGAGTGTTGTTCAGGTATATATTTAGTAGATGAAAATGAAATTGATGAATTTGTACATCCATGTATTCATATATCTATATGTATCCATCTATCCTCATATCAATCTGTGTGTCTACCTCTTTGCTGATTTTTCTTTCATTCATTCATTTAGTCAGTGATAGATATTGTTTATATGCATACAAGTCTGTCTTGATGACAACTGAGACAGGTGTGTTTAAAAAAAGAAAATGCACGAAAAAAAAAAAGACATGAACACTACACACAACAAGTGCCGTAATGACAGTGATGGAAGCAAGTATTTGGTGGGTTTCATTCTTTTTCATAATGACAACTTGCATTTGTCACTGTTTCCTGTAGAGTGAAGTCATATTTTACATATTGGTGATTATTTTGCCTGATAGTGTTCAATGTTGTAGTACGCCGTAACAGCTTTTTCCTTGTTATACTAAGTTCATGGCAAGTGTTCAACCAAAAGTGGATGTTCAGCCAAAGTTTTTATTCTTCCCTGTGTGCAATGATTTCAGTGATGCCTGTTTGATGTGAAATATGTGTTCCTGGTTGTTTTACATATCTTTATGATCCATAGAAGTTTTGTTTTTTGTATCCATACATGACTGTAAATTTGAGTAATTCAAATTTTTTTTATCTTACTTTCACTTAGATTGCCATGAGGATGGTTCCAGTAGACGTAAGTGTCTTAATATGACATCCGTATTTTTCATTTTTATCATTATTATTTGGTCCAGCAGTTGTATAGTGGGATCAAATGTCAGATGCTATTTTTCATGCCTCCGCCAACGAAGTGGCCGGAGGCATTATGTTTTCGGGTCGTCCGTCCGTACGTCCCGTTCTGTTTTTGTCGATATCTCAAGAACCGTGTGGTGGTTTTACATAAAACTTGGTATGAGGGTATATCCTGGGGGGATAATACTTTGTTTGGATTTTAGGGTCACGGGGTCAAAGGTCAAAGTTCACAGGTTATTTTGTGAAAAAAAAGGTTGAAAATTAATGTTTTTCTCCATATCTCGCAAATGGTTCAAGGTATCTTCATGGAACTTAGTATATATGCTTGTTCCAATGGGCAGTGATTATCTAGGGAAGTTGGGGATCATGGTTCAAAGGTCAGGGGGTCAAAGGTCAAGGTCAACTCCTCAAAATATCACTACTTTCCTTATATTTATGCAATGCCTGAAGGTTTTTTTTTTTTAAAAACTTGATGTACACATTACCCAATATATATGTTGTGGGAAGTTTCTTGCCAAAAGGTCAAAGGTCAAAAGGTCAAAGGTCAAGTGAAAGTGCTGAATTGCACTTTTTCCTCCATATCTCAAAAGTAACTCAAGGTATCATCATGAAACTTACATATTTATGCATGTTCTACCTAACAGTGATTCTCTTTGGAACTGTGAGGTCAAAGGTCAAAGGCCAGGTTTAGATAATGCTATTTTCCCATTTGATACTGAAATTATACTTTTTCTCAATATCTTGAAAATTACTCAATGCATAAACTTATAAAAGGGTCAAAAGTCAAGTAAAAATCATCAGTTCCCCAAATACCTGCACTGTGACATTTTAATCATTCATCCAATTGAACCTAGTTCTAGGAAAGTGAACATTCAGCACATTTGTGTCAAACCTGTCATTTTAATATTTTGCCAATTGTGTGAAACTGTCATCACACATTGTCAAGACATTGTACTATAGACCTATTAGGAGAACCATGCATTATGGCGGAGGCATATCTGTCGCCGTAGCAATATATCTAGTTTCTAATATGAGTTTGAATGAACTGATATGAAAATACACTTTAAGCAGTTCTAAAATATCTGAATATTAAATGTAAGATTTGCCTCAGATCACGAAAGAAATAATCAATAAATTGGACTTGGAAAACATTAAGATACACTGTCTCATAGATGTGAGCTGTGCATGAAATCAGTAGCTTTAGTATTTACTGTATTACTTGTACTTTGCGGTGGTAACTCCTGTCTACTTGTGATTTTGTTCTTGTTCTGATTGGTCAATCATTACAATCTTCATGCATTTAACCAAATATCTGCTGAATATTTGCAGCACAAATGATGGTTGCATGGAAGTGGAAATTAAGAAAGTAGCCATATTTCACCCCACCCTCCTAAAAAAGAAAGAAAGAAAAAAATTACTCTTCTCATCCAGCGAGAACAGCAAAAATATCTGAACAAATACCTCCTCCTGGAGGCATGGAAAATGATATATGATTAAAAGTATCTCAGCCATAAGTCAAATGAATTTCTTCTCTTAATGAAGAATTAATATTCGTCAAATTCTTCTATTTTTTGAACATCTATCTACTATTCTGACATCACAAATTGTTGGTAAGTTTCCCTCGAGAGAGGGCAACACATGTAACTGATACAAATTTTTGCCATTTTTGCAGCTTTTGAATGGATTGTCTAGATTAACACCCACTTTATTTTCCTGTCCTCGAACTTCACCAATGTCATTTCACTTCGTCTTTCACTGAATCCGTGCGTATATTGAATGACTGTCACAAGGCCCAATCTTATTATCTCTGTTTGATTTGGATTTTTCAGCTACCCCGGCACCAGTTTCATGCTCCGTTGATGGCTTCTCGGTGAAACAGGACCTTGTCATCGAAAAGGTAATCTACTCTGGTGGCTACACAATCACACTTACCGTTGATATTACCAGCAGTGACAGGAGTCTGAGGGTTTGCCTGCTACTGTAAACGTTGATATTTTTCGTGTGCTTGATTTTTCACGCTGAGTAGCTAAAAAACATATTCGCAGGTTCATGAATTCACGCTGCACAATTGTCAACCCATTCAAAATGTGCAGAGAACATTATGAAGAACCTTTTTGCAGGATTTTGAATTCATGCAAGCCAGAAGTACAGGGAAAATCCAAAAATTGATGTTCCACAAAAGTTTCTACATTTACAGCACCATTACATCATCTGAAACAAAGGAAAAGATGAATATCACACATTTTCTGTCTAGGCATGTTATGGATATGTACATACATCATTATGAGTGAGTCACTAAATGTGTCTAATCACCACAATTATGCATGATTAAATCGTTATAAATCAAAGCTTCCCATGATACATACATGTAATTGCCTCACTCTATTACCAGTGATCCATAATATGGAAACTGGACAAATACTTTCCATGATTTATATCGTTACTCAATATTACTTGACTGCCTCTGAAAGTTTCAATAACGGTACTCTGTTTATATTCACCACAAAAACTGTAGAGATGTTATGAATGTTTACTGTCATTACTAAGAGTGAGTTGCCTGGGGACCGTTTCATGAAACTTTTTGTCAGTAATTTACACCGACAACTGTTAAAAGCTACTGAAATCCTTGTGTCTGATTGGCTGATAGCAAATTTGTCGGTGAAAACCTCTGACGAACTCGTTGATGAAACGCCCCCCTGGTGTGTCTTGTCGCTACATATGCATAGCTTGATTAAGTCACTGTCCATCATAGCTTTCCAATGATGTATGACATGTCTTATTTCATTTTGAGTAATCAATAGAAAATGAAATATAATAACACGAGCACAAACTGAGAAATATTACTCAACAATACTATATCTCACAGAGTTTCAGTCACCCACTGCTCTTAAACGTCACCCAAATGCTGTGAGCAGAAAACCGTGTAAATGAGAGCGAATTATTGATGTCTGTTTGTCTCCCTCTCTTGTCCAGTTCTTGGGTAACTGGTACGAGGTTAGCCACACCAATGGGGAGACCAACCTGGCTGTGCCAGACATGGAGATGATCTCCTTCAGCCCATCGTCCAGTAGCAGGGCCGACTTGAGTGTCACTATGCTAAATCTGCGCATGTGAGTATGGCAAGAGAGAAAACTACCTATGCATTACATTATGACATGTGTGTAGCGCCTTTCCAAAGGGTACAAAGTGCTTTATACTTCCTGTGTCACAATATGTAAAACATGACATACTGAAAACATGTAAAACATGACATACTGACATACTTTTCCGGCATGACAGCGACTTAGTGTAGGGATTTGTTCAGGGTTTTTGTTTCGGATAAGTTAGGTTATAGGTCTTTTTGTCTTAGTTTCTTTGTTTCATCCATTTTCAATGCTTATCAGTCTATCGATCATATAATTTCTTGTATTACGTGTGGGGGGAATGCAGCCTACAAGCTCAGCTTTTTAGCATTCCTCCCCATTTCCAACATTTTCCTATACCTACAAGTTTTCTGTAAATTTATCCTTTACTTTGTATGATGAAATTTGTGCACTGTATTCAATTTTTGTAATATATTTATATGTTTTTGTTGGAAATGAAAAATAAATGAATGAATGAAAAATGAATGAATGACATGGGATATACAAAGAGATAAAAACATTATGAAACATAGTACAGCATTTAAATACTGAAATAAGTGGAATTTTAGATGCTTCTTAAATAATTAATTGGATGGCTTCTTCACTAGTGAGGGAGGTTAGTGAATTACAAAGTTTAGGGGCAAAGTATAGAACTTATATAAGGAATAATCTCCAGCTATTCTCTCCTATGCTGAGAATGCAGTCTACAGATTGAATTTATGATGTAATGGCATTGCATTGAAGACCACTGTACTCTCCACCCCTGCCCCAATAAAAAAGGGGAAAATACGGTAGAATAAGGAGCCCTCTCCCTATCTGTTGTTTGGTGTTATATCTTTTTTGTCATGAGTCTTTTAGTTCATTATTAGTTTTTCTTAATGTAGAATTTAAAAAAAATCATATTTGAACATTTTGTTGTTCAAATTGGTTATTTGTTTCATGGCAAACTTTTTAATAGCTTCTTAATTGCTGAATTTGTAAATGATTCTTAAATTGACAACACGTTTCACCATTGATCTCCAAATTGGCAAACCTTTTTTTGGGCAGATTTAATGAACTTCAACAATTCCACATAATCTTTCCAGTAGGAAACATGCAGCGAGATTTCAGAGCTGCCAATTTGATGATGATGATGATGAGATAAATTCCTCAAGGAATTGATGGGTTTTACAGGAAATACAATCTCCTGGTGTCAGTTAATTCTCCCAATTCTTCAAAATCTTTTGATGCCCCGTGTAGGAATGGAGAATGCTTCCACAGGAACATGAAAGGCAAGGGCTGGTTGAGTGACATGCATGCCTCCAAGATTGTGGTCTCTTTCCCCCTCCCAGCCGGCTACGATGTCCCAGAAGTCGGTAAGAAGTAGACCATCCCCCCAACTCCTCGTCTGTTCATAGCAACAGTCGCAAACATTTCTTGACCTTCGACCTTTGCATGGCTTAAATGAATACATCCACTTGAAGAAGATTAAAATTGCTGAAGATGATGTTTGTTGTGTAACTCCCTCCTAATCACTGTAACTCTATGTTAGTCTCCATCTATGTGTATATTGCACAATATTTCAGAAATCATGAAATGACTTTTCACTTTCAGTTCCCTGAACCCTTCCAACAAAATGATGCGCTTTTATTTCTGTTATAAAGACTGAATTAGTGTATATATTTTCACAAAATGATATTGCATTAGAATTCCACAATCATCAAACGCAAATTTGTTAAGACAAGGTTTGTGTCAGACTTGAAAGAAATGATGACACTGAATTTTGTGATGCATTTTGAGAACATGGCATGTAGTATGTACTTATGCAAGTTTTTTTTTTTTTAATGATAATAGTATATGCTTGCTTCCTGTAAAAAAAAAGAAGATCTTTTTCGTGGTGAGATATTCACTAGAATACAGCATTTCAACTATAACTGCAATATGACTGTTAAGATCATGTTGATATTGGTGTGCTTACACCAAAGTGCCAGCATGGTTGTACATTCAAAGCCTCTCTTTTTTATACCAGATATTTGATTGATTTCTTACCTCACTTGAGTCTTGACCCAATCGCTCACCGCTTTCAATATCCAATCTTCATGTCCTATACAAGTCAACTACTGGATCCTTGATACGGACTACGACAACTACGCCATCACATACACCTGCCACAGACTGTACGAGGATGGGTCATGTGACCCCAGCTCCCAGGGGCTGTGGATTCTGGGAAGGCAGCAGGAGATTGACACCCAGTTCTGGCCTCGCATCAAGGAGGTGGTGGAGAGCGCCTGCGTGAGTTTCTCAGGCATCATTCCCAGTTCAGGTGAGGATCATTATGACAGGACATTTGTTCCTGTGAAAATTGCACTGGTCTTATTTTCTCCAAGGACTTGGGGTTAGGGATAGGGTTGTGATAGGGTTTTAGGTTTAGTTTGATGTGAGGAATAGGATTAGGGTTAGGGTTATGTTTGTGGGTAGGTTTTATGTTTGGATTAGCGCACAGATATTTCATGGGAGCAATTTTCGCTGGATCAAATGTCATGGAACTGAGAATCGCAGACACACAGAAACACACAGACACACACACGCACACAAATATACACATGAATCTATGCATGCTCACCTTTTATCTCTTTTGTTACTGCTGTCTGAAAATTGCTTTGCTGTTGCTCATAATGGTTTCACCTATGGCTGTGAGGGGGTTCAAGCACTTGTGAAGAATCAATTCCTGCATTGCTGTGAGCCATTTCAAATTTTCCACCCTGCCCACTTGAAGTGCTTTAAACTGACCATCGTTGCGGTGCCAAAGTTTGTAATTGGTGGGACAGGAACAAAAATTGTAGTGATTTGCTGCAATGGCAACTTGTGAAATTAGGCATATTTCATTTGCTGTATTGTTCCTTTGCATGATGTCATGCCAACAAATCCCAACATTTGTTAGTTTTGGGAGGTCTTGTGGGTGACTTCATTGTTCTAATCACATCCACATACATCTTGTCACTACTTGATAGACAAAATTGATTGCAGCCAAGCAAGCTTTCTGTGCAAAATAACCAGAAAGTGTACAATCTGCCACAGAGTGCTGTAAAGATCTCAAATGTCCAACATCTAACATTTCATTGATTGAACATAGCATTTCTTACCAAATAGAGATGTGAGATAGGAAAACAAAAACAAAAACAGAAAGAGTGGAAAGTCAGAGACTCTCACTGCAAAACAGATATTTCCAGACCAACACACAGTTACTAGTATGCATTAACCCAGTGGCTACTCAAACCTGGAAGGCTGTGTGCAAAGTATATGAAGATTTAAGTTTGTGGTAGGAAACCAATTAATTTAAGGCTTTCAAAGAAATGTACACTGATGATTATTTGTCAGTGGAAGAACCTCTGTGTAGGGAATGAAATATGATAATTGTTTTATCTAGAGTTTATTGTGGAGTATACATTATATGATTGATTCTACCTTGTGTATATGACTATCACTTAGCTACAGATTCTATATCCTGTGGCACCTTTTACATTAAGCTGTGGTTTAGTTAGGTCTATCACAACCTTTGATAAATAAACATGTTGCGATTTTGTAAATGATACATGCATGTTTCCCTACATCTATGAGTAATCATTGTCTTTGTGTGAATGTTTGTGGAAATAAATTAGAATTGAAACTGAAACCTCATTGATTCTCATGTCTGTATACACTGTACCTTGTTTCAGGAATCTTCAAATACTTCTTGAAGAGCTTTCCAATGTGTACAAAGTGAATTTGCCTTTATGTCAAGTAGTGGCCAGAGAAGATGAACTAATAGATTGTGCAATGGAGAATCAGTTTAAATTACATCTGAGATTGATTAGAGTTCATTGTTTTTCTTATTAGATCCCTGCCCAGGATACACTGTGAGGGACAGGGGTAAGCATGGATGGGATTTATCATGTCTTGACACAGCAGGATTATATTGTATAAATTAGTTCTGATGATAAACAGTGAGATATTCTTTTTTGAGCAGAGTACCAAGAAATTTGCACAAAAAGGTTGACAATCTTTATGAAATATTGGCCAATAAGTGTAGATATGCAACAGTAAGTCTAGCTGTGTTGATATTCATAAGTCAGTTATTATAATCAACAATACCCTCTGATAGAATGTAGACAAATCTGAAGACCTTGAATAGAATACTACAACAAAAATGTGGAATATAATGTGTATGAAGTGGTGATTCTGAAGTAGAAATGAATATAGTTTTGCTTTTAAGATATATACACGTATACCTCATGATGGATGGTTTAGTAGATGTGAATATATAAGTATATCATGGATAGATATATAGATTGATAGATGGATATAGACAGGAGTATGTATTTTGTAATAAATAGATATGATGTAGACATATACCAGTATACTCATTGGATGAGATACTATCAATCTTGAATTCTTAGTTGGGTGCTTGATTAGAAGTCAAGGTGCTTGATTAGAAGTCAAGGTGTTGCAGTCATAATCATAATGATATAATCATTTATCGTAACGACATTTTCTTTGATTTGTTGATTTATCTATGTTATGTTCATAACATTCATTGTAACTGTCATGGAAACAAGTAACTGTGATCGGGAGATGTGTTTGTATTATTGTACAAAGGTCAATGGAAGCAAAATTTCTACGTCCTAGCCTAGATCAGTAGAGATGAATCTGAATAAGAATCTGAATTTGTCTGCCTCATATTCTCCTCTCCTCCTAGCTGATCCAAGACCCTGTGCTTCCAGTGAGTTTGGTTGCTGTTTGCTGAACGACGACCCCGCAGCTGACAGCAGCTACTCTAACTGCCCCCGTAAGTAGACTATCGTAGGAAAGATGAGGGAGAGTCCAAACACAAATTGCTACTTTTCATATGTGTGCTTACCAATCAATAATGTCCTCCAAGACTGAAGCATCAGTACAGCTCCATTTATTTTCTTCTCCCTTATGTGTCATTCTTCCTAGGTGTTCCACCCCCCGTTGCAGGGCGAAATGTGCCGGAAGCCCCCGTCACTGTTGTTGAGGGTGGTGGAGGTAGGTGAAATCTCTTGGTGTACAGTCTATTCACCACTTCGATACCAGTGTTAGAGTCTTTGAAGTGCCTTGAAAAAATGTCATATTCATTTAGTCCCTTTGTATGGTGCAAGTGGCTGGGTAGATGAATTTTTGTCAAGTTCAGTTAGCCATTGTGGATATTCACTGCTGCACATTCAAGAGAAAATAATTTTGGGTGTTGTACAGTGCCAAATAAGTTGTATATTGACTAGCTCATTTTGTTGTATTGGAGTCCTTGATAAAACAAGAGAACCACTGAACTTGTATTTAGGGAAAAGTTTCTTTTTCTAATGTAATTTTAATCTAATTTTGATTTAAGTCAAATGAAAAGCAGCTGTTGTCATGTTGCACTTTCTGGAATGCTAGATGCAATGTAACCAAAGCATCTAATTTTTTTTTTTTTTTGTGCTGTCCATGTTTGTTGATATAATAACTCTAGAATATCATATCAGAGAATGGTACAAAACAAGAAAAAGATACAATCATGTAGTAGATCTACCAATGGAAGATGCCATCAGGTGATCCTCAAACCGAGTTAGCAATCACAGAGAACTGGTTTTCTCCGTTTTAAACTGTCAAATTCAAACCAAATGTGAGGTGAAGGGTTTAGTCCAAGGTGCATTTACACTTGCATAGTAAAAGACCTTTAGAATAGTGTGGTTAGGCAGGGCTCGACACTAACAGTGGCCCCGGGCCACCAAATTTCAAATAAGGGCAAATTTAGTGGCCCGCCTCGGGCCACCAAAATTTTTTGAAAAGTATGTCAATAAATTCGTAACTTTTTGCGCCGGAAATTAGCAGTTAAATTTTTTTTAAAGGATGGCTGAAAAGGACTGAATGAGTGCCTGAGAGTGAGTGTTGCAAGTTTGTTGAAGTTTATTTATGAGTAGATATGTCCAACTTCTAATTCTTACTATCATAAAACCAAAATGTTTGACTCATTAAAAAAAACTTTTAATGTTTTTTATTGGTTTTTTTTTCGGGACACCAAATTTTTCTCTCGGGCCACCAAAAATTTGAAATTTAAGATTTTGGTGACAAAAAAGTTAGTGTTGAGCCATGGGTTAGGTAATATTTCCATCCCATTATTTTTCCCTCAATCTGGTCGATCAGCTGCCAGGACCTGTGACCAGCGCATCACGTGCAAGATGTTCTGCCGCTTCGGCTTTGCTCGTGACGAGGACAACTGCGAGATCTGTTTGTGTGCCCGCGAACCGCGAGGTGAGTTTTGTCGTTGCACCCTCCGTATCAGTCGCACCATCACTACTTACAAATTTTCCCAGACCTGTAGAGTGTCTGTCTCGCAAGAGAGGATTTTTGCTTGCTCACATCTGGACATGCCAAGACTACAAAGCCAAGTCAAACCTACAATTGCTGGGAGTGTCTGGTTAAACATTCCAGTGACACATCACTCAGCACCCAAGTTTACTGGAATGGATAGAATGAAATCACGCAAATGTAACAGTAGTAGTTTTGTGGAAATCTGCTAAATTTAGAAAGTCATGGAATACTTCCCAGTAGGTTTTATACCACATGCCTTCTATGGGACATTGATATCAGTTTCATTGACATTTTGAAATTAGATGTGAGAATTTATGTCATTGTTTCACAGATCTCCCATTGGTTTGGACTTGATTGAAATTAGAGAAATTATGATTGGTTTGAGGGCAAATGGTTTGATAATATCAACTCGCTGTACTTGTAGGCTTTAGTCAGGTACGTTTTTAAGCAGATATTGCATCAAAATTTGCTATGGGTGTGACTTGTTGGAGAATCTACCTGCCTGTAGTCTTTGGCAACAGCGCCCTCAGGGTTCTGACTGTTGATAGGCAAAAGGATCAATTTTAGCACTCCTGTGTGCCCTAGAAGCTACATCATTTCTTAACATTTTTTCACCTTTAATGTAATGCTACACATGGAATAAGCCATATGGTGGATGCAGGGGATACAGTTGTCTGGCTGGCAACAAACTCTGTTTTTTATAAAGCATTATGATTAAAGAAATGTGAGAATGCTATTAAAATGCTTTCATGCTGTATCATCATGGTTTTCTCCTGCCTATCCCAGTGCGTGGAGCCTGCCAGCTCCGCCACAGCGTGGTGATGAACAAGTTAAAGAACCGCCCTCCCCGAAACGGTTTCTACATACCGCAGTGCAACGCGGACGGTAACTACGAGACCCTGCAGTGTCTGCACCCAATGAACGCCTGCTGGTGTGCGGACACACTGTCGGGCAAGAGACTGCGCAAGGCGCGATACGACGGCAACATGCCTTCCTGTGATCCTTAGATAATCGCAGACCACACCTGAAAGGTTCCTTCCCCCGTCCCCCCAAAAGAAAAGGATCAAACATAAGGACTGTTGTAAGAAGATATCTTTTTTTAACGTTTCGGCCTAGGCAGTTGATATGCGTGATTTGTTAGTGTTTATTACGATAATTTCATGTTTCGTATGTGAGCCACAATATTGCTAGAGGCAGCATAATTAAATAAGTGAGTATTGTATAGACTCAAGACTACTGAAAAGAAATTGACGATGACTTGTAGTACAATGCTATGCAACATTTGAATATGATGGACCATGAAATTGTAAGTCAGCCATCCTAAGTAAACTAGGAGGTAGTTACATCATTTGTGTTTTGTGCCATAGTATGCTGTCAAAAGTCAGCCACATGTATGTTGTGATGTGAGAAAGTATAACTCTGTGATTTAGAATTATCACATATGACTCTATGGTGTGTGGTTTTTGTTTTAATTCTGTGAATATGTACATGTCACCACTGCAAGCCTCTCTGAATCGTTATTTTATGAGATGATCCCAACATCATAGCAAAGTAGCTGTTTGCTTCACATCTTGTATTCTTGTCATTTTCTTCTTGTTGAAATCTTTATTGTAAATTCTGACATAGGATGCCAGATGCACATCAAGTGAAATCAGGAAAATCTCAGTCAGCTCTTGACAAAATGGATTGTCCAGTTGTACTAAAATTTTCACTTGGAGTTTGCTCCAATTTTAATAATTTTTTTTTTTAATTCTCTGAACCCACACATGATGACAGTTGGTAAAAGGTTGTCGAATTTTCCTCAAACTTTCAATGATGTGTTGCTCCAATGTTATTATTTTTTTTTTTGGTATTCTTTGAACCCACTTTTAAGAGTTTTTAGAGTTTTAAATAAGCTGTCACTTTAGAAGAGAATGAATCTTGCATCTTTTCACAGCTTGCAGACACTGTGAGTGATCAGTCACAATATGTGATCGTACTAAAAGTCTACCATCATCTCTGTCCTTTGTCATTAAATGGGTAGTAGTTCTCACTGTATGAAAGAAAAAAAGAAGATGGGGGGGGGGGAGATGATGGACTGTTTTTACTTTCAATTGTACACTGATGCGTCTATCTTTGGAGTACTCCCTTGGCACAAGAACTGGCATATAATAAGTTTAGTACAGCAACAAGCTTCTCCCTCAGAGTTTGGAGATGAATTCAGGTAGACTCGTGGAAGAGAATGAATGAATGAATGAATGAATGAATGAATGAATGAATGAATGAATGAATGAATGAATGAATGAATGAATGAATGAATGAATGAATGAATGAATGAATGAATGAATGAATGAATGAATGAATGAATGAATGAATGAATGAATGAATGAATGAATGAATGAATGAATGAATGAATGAATGAATGAATGAATGAATGAATGCATAGATCAGTAAAGAAATTGTAGATGAATAAATGAATTGCCTCTGATGTCCACAGGGATATTCAAATTTCATTCCCCCTGTTTTTTACATCTCTGCCTGACTCGATAAATTTGGTCACAGGAATGAAGATATTCACATGTTATTCTATGCTTCCCTGGATGATAGAATCATTGTCACTGAGATGTCTTGTGCCATTGTATAAGGTATGTTATTATTTACCTATGTTTGTGAATTGTGTACTGTTTGGATATTTTCATCTATGTGTCATTTCTTTGTACCACCATATACTCAGAAAACTGATATTGCCTCTAAATCCCTTTAACATCTTATGTCAGAGAAATTTATTTCATAATTCAAATATACTATTTTAGGGGAAATGTAGCAAAAGTTTGATAATTTTACTCATTCATTTGCCAACTTCCTTTCAAGATTAAGCAGTGGACGGCTTTACAATAAGTAACATTAGGCTTTTTCTTCTTTTTTTGTATATTATTCTGGCTCGTGAAAAAAGACTCATGTATATCTGTGTTGTAATTTTCCCCTCCCTCATGTTTTATTTTCTTTGTGCTTTGTTTGTTTATTTACTTATTTGTTTTTGATTGTTTTGAATGGTGGTAGTCGTAGCCAGGGCTTCAAAGAAGAAAGGGAATCCCTGCATCAGAAAGTGATTACAAGGGTTTCTACAGTTTGTGATGTCCATTTATTGAATTCCTGATTCCAAGAGTGTGGTTTCCTTGATATGCATAATCTTGCATGTGAAATGACACACAAATTATTATATGAGGATTGTTGATAAAACTTATTTTTCAGACTTGGAGCCAACTTGATTTCATATTACTAACAAATGGTATCAATGTTTTCTTGAGATAGATGGCCTTGTTTCTGCTTTCAAGCTCTTGATATTTCTTGAAGGGATGGACGCTGGTGCACAGACACCAACATTAATTGTAATCATATAAAATTTTTGCATTGGTATTGTTGGTTTTTACATTACTTTATTTTTTTTACAATAAGAGTGTGAGTATTTTGTGTGGATACAGACAATTCCTACGTAAGTCCATGTAGGCAAGATATGTGTCAATATAATCAAAACGCATATCGCTCTTAGTACTCATGATCTTGTTATTACTCTATGCAATATTTTCTATCATTTTTAAGGACTATCAGTTAAAGTTTTTATTTTGGCTACTGTCTTCCACTTTAATGCTTCGACTTCATGATCCAAATTCTAATGTCCCTGAGATTGTTTGAAATAAAACGTCATAACGACATTCCCTCATTTGGAATCGACAGTCATGTGGTCTTGTTTGCTGATTGATCTGATGCTAGAGTCAAAAGGGGTCTGAGCTTTTGATCCTAGCAGAATCTTCGTCAGAGGCAAAATAACAAACAGGCAGGGACAGCAATCACATTATAAGGACTACACACAACAAGAACAGTCAGGGGAGGGCTAGGGACACAGAACAAAGAAAACAAAAGCTGAGGGTAGGAGGTCACAGGCAAGGAACCCAACAGGTAAAGGGAGGGGGATTAAGAAGGGTGGACAGACAAAAGGCAGAGGAGGGTCAGTGAAGATCCCCAGATCTGATACTGGTGTGGAATGATGCGATAGTCAGTTTGTGAATCAACAACTTCTGTAGAATTTAAGGTCTTTCTCTCCTAAATGATTTGACATAGTTACATACCATTTGCAGTCAACCTAACTGAAGTAGACCTTGCACAAATCGGAAAATTGGCTCTAAGTCAAAGATAAATTTTACTGAGATGAATATACCGTGTTGGTACTACATGTATTGTGTAAGTAGAAGTTCTTATTAGTTGAATTATTTTCTCCAGTCCCTTTGGATTCAACTTTACACTTTATATGCGAGGTTTACTGTACTTGTGTGTGTGTGTGTGTGTGTGTGTGTGTGTGTGTGTGTGTGGTTTTTGTTGTTGTCGTCGTCGTCGTCGTCGTCGTCGTCGTCGTCGTTGTTGTTGTTGAGTGGCCTGTGTATCATACTCGGGTTTTCCCGTCTTGGAATGCCAGAGCTTGATTATAGACCGATTCTGTGACGCGCTATGTGTATTTTTGCAGTGCCGTATATTAAGAGAGTCTGGCCAACTGCTAATTTGGACGCCATGTCGTTACCGCGCGTATTACGCGTTACAAAGTTAGTGAGTACGCTCAGACGTAACAAAATAACCAAGCCAAATAAGGGGTAGTTAACAATGGGCACTGCGTATGAGCGCACTTCAGTAACGACATGGCGCCTGTAGATCACGGGACCGGCTTTTGACCAATCACAGGCTTCAAAAGACATAAGCCAAAAACCGAGTTGGCCAGACTCTCTTAATATACGGCACTGTATTTTTGGCATGGGCAGCGCCATCAACGCGGTGCCTCAGCCGACCCCCCCCCCCCCCTCTTCTCTCCCTACCCCTCTCACGCGCACGGAATGAAAAACTGATGCATGGTTGTTTTAGCCAATGGGCGTCTCGTACTGAGTGCGCGAATGCTTGCTTAGTGCGCGAACCTTTGTTACAAGTGCGTGATAAACATGTTGCCCGGGGGTTGGGGAGAGGAGGGGGGGGGGTCGGCTAAGACACCTCAAAATGAGCTCATGGCTGCGCCCAGTGCCACAAATTGTCTGCTGCCCTCAACGAACCCGAATCGGTCTATAAGTAAACGCAGCTTCTCGTCCCTCGCAAATGACTTCTTTTTATTATTCGTTAACCCGTTTTGGGCCGAGATCTTTGGACAGTGAGTATACAACGTCACGTGATTTTCTGTTCCAATCTGCACTCAAAGCACACAAAGACTTCCACATGTTTTGCTGCAGTTCCAACATGTCCGACAGGTGCACGCTCTAATCCCAACTAGGATGAGATCACAGAGAGGAAAAATCTCCAGCGCACGTGCGTTGGTCTAATAGCGAAATTTAGATCTGCGACGCGAACGCTAAGACGACGCAGCCTCCCGAGTTGAACGATGGAAACAGCTGCCACGCGCATGTGCAGAACACCATTTTAGCCTAACAACGTCGTCTTTATAGCGTTCGCGTCGCAGATCTAAAGCTCGCGTCTGATGCTTTGATGACGAGGACGTCGCGAACAAGCTGTCCGCATGAATATAGTGGCGGCTTATAAATGAGCTTTGTAATAATGTGGTACAGTTACCTAGGCAAAGCAATGATTCTTGCGTCGAGATGTTTTTCAGTGTCTGACTAATCGCCGTGGTAAGATAATCGATGTTTATTTACGTCGATGGAAGGTAATTTGTCGATCAGTTGCAATATTGTGCGCCTTGGTACAATTTTATTACGAGATAAGCTGGACGATACCTGTTTTAACAAAGAGTAATTTTGGGACACAATAGTTGTTTTGTTTTGTTTTGTTTTGTTTTGTTTTTTTGTTGCTGGTTTTGATTTTTCTTCCAATCTCACGAAGTTTTTCTCAGGGAGTCGCTTTCTAGGACTCCAATCTCGCCGTATAATGTGATAGTTAAAACGTGCCGCCCACCAAACCACGTCATATAGCAACCCAACGCTCCTGAGAAGTTCTGCACTTGCTACTCTCTGCAGCTAGAACAGGTGCTTGTGTTAATCCGTGTCTTTCCGTCTGCGCTGCGTCAGACGCAGAGTTTAGCAGGTGTTCCTCCATTGACGTCATAGAAAGAGGTAGAAAAACAAGGTACAAAGTAAGGGAATTGTTCGGGTCGAAGTGTATTCATAGATCAGGTTGGTAACCAGGATTTCTCATTAATTAGTAAATAACAAATAAACAAATGACAAATATACAAGTAAACTGTAATTGCGATAGACACCCACACACACCCACTCGCACAAAGACCAAGAACCTGTCGGTATGCATGGTGGGTTTAGATTTACTTTCGACTCGCTTTTGACTTGAAATTATACCACTTGATATCACTGAAGGTCTTGTAAAAGACTCCGGTTAGAGAATGGTATTGAAATCAATAAAACAAAAAATCAAAACAACACGAAAATAAATCAGTTAAAATGCAGTGATGACATGCTAAGTGAAGTTATTTGAATCTATAGGGTTATTTAGGTGTCATCGAAACAATCTGTGTGGCGTCCTATGGCCCCGATAAATTGAACAACAAAAAATAAGGAAAATATCTAATATCTTAAGGATTAAATCAAACGTTTCTTTCACGTGATCTGATGTGTAGTCTGTTAACATTACATCACGTGTTTTACATCTGCTTCGAAGAATTTTCTTTCTTTTTTTTTAAATTCTGACCCAATAGACAGTTGTTAGTTGCAGCTGGATGGAATAAGTTTCTAGTGCAGCTGCGGAAAGTTTTTGGTTCTCAAGTTGCGCGTAAATTTTTAAAGGCATTATGACGTTCTGTATTGCCTTACAACCCGTCAACAAAATATTGAAGTCCAACCTCTATCACGCTTGTGAATTGGTACCATCATCTTTTGTTTATCAATTTGCAAGAAAAGAAAATTGTAGTTGTCCGACGATTCGGGCTTCTGTGGAATCCACTGCAAACAAGAAACAACCATCCCGCCGGATGTGACTAAATCGGGGATTATTCTTGTATTACACACAGACACACGCATAAAAAGAAGCACAGCGGAATTGGATGAATAATGATGGTGACCTCACTTATAGGATATATCATAGGCTATATAGGGGGACGTAAATATAAATGTGTAGGGGATTTGAGAGGTGAAGGTGACCGATTTTTCGATCTCGTGGCAAAGAGTTCAACGCACGCTGGGACGCCTCCGACAGTTATTCAGATACTTTGGTCTATACCTCAGGGAGTTCTTTACTCAAAGATTAAGGGATACTTCAGTACGATATTAATTTTGACGTCATGAATAAAAATCCTCCTGCAATTTGATGATATTTGAGTGTCTGGTGTTTGCTTGCTTCGGAATTGGGTTAGACAAGGTCTTAAATCTCTCATAGAGATCTGAAGTCATTTTTGTATGTCAGTACACATAATCGTTTTGTCTGGAAAGATGCGCAGAGCTGTGATGAAGACAACCCGCGATTAATAATTCGCCTTCGCGCGATTACTGGCAGAAAGGAACGGCAGCATTATCTCCAACTTCAGGTCGCTAAGCCAATTTCCCGCCAAATCACCGCAGAGACGAGCAGACGATCGCTGGGTTTAAGACACCGTCAGTCAACGGGGATTTGTCGAGGGGGGAACGTTACGTAGAGTGAATCTAGCTCAGGAGCCAAAGGGAGCTGGGGAAGGTGTCATTGTGTGGCGGATACCTGTTGCCATGCTCATTGCGATTTTTTATTCTCTGACAGACCACAGACCTGAAAAGCAGTTCCTTCCGGCGGTCTGATTGCTCATCATTCACTTCTACAATATCACTATGGACCATTACGTTCTTGGAGAAACATCACTCTGATCTGTTTGAACAGCAGTCTTTTTTGTTAACCATCTGGTGCATTTATGATAGGTGAAAGAAAAAATTTGATTCTTGCAGTATAAGAGTTTTCTTCCATCAAAGTCAAATCATCATAAAGACAGCATCGGATTACCAAAATTTTCTTGAGAATTGCTATATTAAGTTTAAAAAAAAAACGAAATCAACTCGTGGGCTAGGAGATGACCGTCACAGCACCTGTCCTCGGGACCAATAGAGTCATGTATTGTCTGACTTTTAAAGTCTGACATAGTACTTCAACCGAGTTATAAGAACTCAATTAAGTGGTTTGCCATCGTACGACTGCAATACATCGACGTTGCCTTAAAGCTTTAAATTGCTGGTAACTCGTCTTCAGCAGTGCTTTAATTTCTTCGACGGAATTGTTTGCATCTCTACGAGATCTTAATCTTCTTTGGCATTCTCCATCAGCACTGGTTCCTCGTAGATGCCAGCAGAGGAATAACTAATATTCGTACAGCGCATGCGCGTCTGGAAACTTTTCAAACGTGGTTGAGATGAGAGGAAGGATCGGATATGATGTGTAATTCAATTAATTGCAGATAAGGTTTAGATGGTTCATGGAAACGGAAGATAATTACTAACCTGCGTGCCCCATTTAATGAAACAATTCAGATTATTTGTTAACGACCAGCCAAACATTAATTTACGTGGACTTTGCGTGGACGAATGAAATTGCGATACTTGAACAGAAGGAAGATATAGTGCATGGGTCCTTGGGCTTCTGGTCTTCTTAGAAGCTAAATGTTACGTGAAGAGAACTCCGACACCGTTTGCTTGGCGACATTGTGAAATTGGTTGGATTGTACGCGTAGCTTTGAAAATATGGCTGAGCACGTGCGTTCATTTTGTGTTGACGTCTTTGTCAAGGTTCTCTGCCTAGTAGTACTCATAGCCCAAAATGTCCTCATCGACTTCTATTTGATCCGTTTTGGGACTGGGACCGGATTCAAGCGGGGCTACATCTGGGTGATCTGCGACAGTCTGGTCGTCGTCTTTTGGAGCGTTGCCTTCGTGATGGTACGGATCCGCGCCAATCGTCCCTACCCGGAGATCCCGAAGAAGGAGCGGCAGTTACCGAAGGAGCTACCATTCGCCTATTGTTCGTGGCTCGTCTACGCCGGCGTCCTAATCGCGAAGCTAATCAAAATTTATAACAGCACTGAACATCCGCAAATCACGTGGTGGTTGTCGACTTCGGATATGCTGACCATCGCGGTGTCGATGTCGGGTCTCATCTTCATGCTGCTTGCTTACAGCCATCACGAGGACGTCGAGAACGCCAAGTACCGCCTGCAGATCCAGAAACTCGGCGCCGTGGTCGGCCTCGCCATCCTGGACACGACCGACCTCCTGGACATGCTTCACGCCGACTCTGACCTCCCGTTCCACTTGCGGGCCGCCATTTTGGCGTTCGGCTGCATCTGCATCGTCCTCCCCGTGTTCCCGCTATTCGCACTGCGACTCATCGCCGCCAAACGCAGCGCACACCGGCGGAACACCGACTCGTGGGAACAGGTTTTCCTGCTAAAGAACGTGCTCTTCATGATTCTCGTCGACGTACCGTATTTCGCACTCCGGTGCCACCTCTGGCTCGACCACGGTATGTCAGCGTCTGTTTTCCTCACCAAGAACCTCATCATGTTCCTCAGGGGCGCCTTCGACCTCCTGGACGAGGTCAAAATCTGTAGGAGAGACAGAAAGAAAAGCAGACCGCTCCTCGAACTTGGTCTCGTTGTACGTTTCAACAAATAGAAAGTGAAAACAAATAGAAAATAAAAAGTGACTTCCTTCTCATATATTGCTTTGAAATCTTTAGAGAATATATGGTAACGTCGCAAATTTGGAATGCTGATGATGAGAACGTATTGAATTTGACGCAATCCAAAGAAGAATGACTGCAAGTGGTGAGAGCCAATTCCGGCCATTGACTCTGCCAAAACATTGTCATTATGCCGTGAAAAGTAACCATGGATTGGATATGGATCACACGCTGTTTTGATATCATTAAATTATTGTTTCACGTTTAAGTACTGATGTGAAAATGTGAGAGTGATCCTCTCAGCGGGATTACTGATGCGATGCGGTATACATGCTTTCACTCATCGGCATAAACAATAAAACGACAATGTCCTCATATTTTGTCTGTTTGTCTGGTTGCCGCAAACAATATGCGGTCGCAGTCGTGAAAGTGTCTTACCATTGCAGGTGAACTTCTTTGCTCATGAAAACTGTTTTCCCTTTATCGAACATTTTTAATGCAATATAAAATGAGATTTTATGGAAATGTTGGATCATGCCGGTTCATGAATAAAATGTGCAATGCTATATATAATAGTATATACATGTAATATTCAAAACTCCATACCGACAGCGGTAGGCGCTTTATCCTTATCGCATGTAGTTTGTTTTTTTTTAATGGTCTTTAAACGATTGGTTCTTGGGTTCTAAACGCTTTCAATAGTATTTTAGACAGTGAAAGTAAGTCTTAATTCAAGCTTCAAGCTTTTTGTCACGCTTTGGCTGTACCAAGCATCATAGCATACGAGCACTGTTCATAGGAGCAGCCAGTATCATTGCGATCTCCATTTCGCATCAATAATTATTTGCTTCATATTTATATCATAAAATTATTCTTATTCGTGCAAGATCAATATCTTGACATCGAAAATGACATGAAGTTGGGTATTTTTTTCAGTTGACTTTTGGTCTTTGATGAGAAAAATGAGACGAACAGAATGTCAGGCGTTTTATCAAATCGACCATTTATAATAAAAAAGTAATGCATTTCTAATATTTCTAATTTATTTTCACTTAAAATACGCAGATTGAAGAATTAAGGCAGTGATGCCATACCCCCACAAATCTCCCATTTGTTTGCACAACTATTATCGTATAGAATCATGCTTCGGCCGATTAATTAGCAACTGCAGACATTTTTGCGCTCACTATTTAATGCTGCTATAAGGTATATTACATCACTAGGACAGCAATAAATTTATTCGATGCATGTGACATCTTGTTCTTATTGGCTTCTTGTCAAACAAAGATGTGACATCGAAATTTTTGTTCACAGTTCAAAAGGACACTTTTAATGTGGTGACGTAACATCATCGTCATAATCGATGTCATTTTGAGTATGTATTTGCAAGTATTAGCACAGATTAGTGAAAACACGGGAGACAATATAGAATTCCATGACTTTCATATGTTACAATTTTGATGAAACCTTTAAAGATTTGTCTGATTTTAATCTCTTCATGAAAGCCAACAAGTAAAAATTTAAAGTCTCGTATTCCAGTGTAAGCAGAGAAAATATCTAGGAATGTAACATTTGTAAGTCATTGCAATTATGTCAAACACTAAAATTGCTAACTTAAGCCACTCGGGTCATGTTATGTAAACTGTTAATTAACTGTCTAATTGATAGCTTCATTATGGCATACTTTGCTCGCCACGATTCTCATTTACAAGCATGTATTTCCCTGTGTGTGTGTACGTGCGGGTTTGTGTACGAATCGGTCGCATTAAAGCTTTTAAACAGCGCTGTTATCACGAATGCAAACCGACCATATAGCTAAACGACTTAATCTAACACAGCACCGCAATGTAGTCTTACAACTTGTAAGATTTGATGATGTCGTGAATCGTGATGTGTTCCAATAAAGAACAGCGAATGAAACAATATAAGAGAAGTGATTGGGTAATTCATTCTGTATACGAATGCACATTTCCTCATTGTTACCGGTATCATAAATAATATCATAGTCTTCTTTATCTAGGGTAGCCTCCATCAGTGTTTCCACTGCTCCACCAGAGGGCCCTGCAGTGTTTCCACTGCTCCACCAGAGGGCCCTGCCATTATTATTACCATAGCACTGCCGGGTACCCATTTATACACCTGATGGGTCAAGGAGAGGGATATGCGACGGGATTTGAACCTGGGACCTCCTGCTGAAAATCAAGAGTCCTGTATCTCCTATTCCACAGTGCCCCACCTAGTTGAAGAACATTATTATTCAACCACTAGTACTCGACATTCTCGTATGATTGACATCTATAATTATATATAAAGTGCACAGTATTTGCCAAACATTTGTTTAAAGCAAGATGATCTATTAATCGGAGGGGTGAAGGTTGAGGTGTTAATTTTCTTCACTTTGTCTCCCTCTTGTTTTCATTAAGATACCCGTTGAGGACGGACTGATTTTGCTACAACATGCATTTCCCATATAGACACCTGCCCGAGTATACTCGGGACTCGTCCTCAACGGGTTAATGCCCTGTCCGCTTTGGATTATACTTAACATAATTTCGGAGCTTGGGTATTTGTTCCATGTTCATCGTGTCACTGCCGGCAACCAAGGATAGCCTGGTGGTAGTGTCGCTGCCCGGGAAGCAGTAGATGACAGGTTCGAGTCCCGTGGTTCCTTTTTTCCGACATGTTTGTTAAATTACAGACCAGCAGTTGCGATCTTACAAATTTTATTTGTAGAGGGAGACAAATTCAAGAAAATTCACACCTCAACATTAGTATACTTGTGCAATTGAATAATCTCCGTGAGCAAATATCAGCTGTAACACTTTAATGTAACAATGACATTAAATGTTAACCTCCTTCCGCATAATTCCGTCACTGGTGATAAAAAGGTATACTGTTCCATTTGGTAACAAACCAATCTTCTATCAGACACTTAAACCATCTTAAGTACAGTGTACCGGCATTGGGTGCATTTTCACACATTGTTCACACGCTGCAGTCTTAACGCGTTGAGTTACCAACTTCCGCTACCGGGTTCCGCTACGACTGCATTCGCAGGAAATGTTTAACCGGTGCTATTACAGCAAGTTCATCACGCCATTTTAACACCTGTTGTTTGTGTACAATGTACACTTGACTTGGCATCGTACTCTGTCCAAAGAGGTCGCACTGTTTTGTACCTATATGTATGTATGTTTATATATTTCTCGCGTATCCATCTGCATGTATGTGTGTATGAATATTGTACATTCTGCCGCATGTGAAATGTTGCACAGCGAACTCACCTTTATGCATGCCAGTCAACGAAACAATCTTGGCAAAACTAGACTCGTACAAATACAAACAAATTCTATTGGATATGCTGTTTATGAGTTGTTACATTACATGCATTTTGTAACATTTTGCAACAAAATTGATTGATGAAGTAGTATAATGATATCAGAAAAAGTTGAGAACAAAAACTTAGCAATAAGCAGAAACTATGAGATCCATTGTCATATTTTACATGGCCAATCAACTTATCCATAACACATTCCATAATGCACACTTTCAATTACAAACTTGTCTAGGATAATTCGATATCCACAATCATACTTATGTTTATATCGTTATATTCCTATCAAGATATTAAGAGGGCAAATGCATATCCAATGCCCGTACTATCTTTCTGAAATGATAATAATGATAATAATAATAACAAGCAGGCCTGGCAGGCAAAATAATGTGCACCCTGAACATAACATAATATTTAGCTGTTGTAACTTGGAAACAATGTCCACCAATGAAATTTGAATTTTAAACCCCCCCCCACCCCCCCCCCCAAAAAAAAGCAAAACGGAGATAGTCGTTATTGCTACTCTCTCTCACGGAAAATCTAAGTTTAGACTCGTCATGAGCGATTTATTTCCTTAGTCGTCGCTTACCTGCCAGCCATCTTCCTGCATTGATCAATCCGAGTTATCGCCACATCTTTGCCTTAGAATTATTATACAAGAATTCTTTTAAAACTGACCTATTTCATTTTCGTCTCTTCTCACATCACTCGGGCTAAAATTGGAACTAAAAATAGTATTCATGACGTCCGTATTTTCTACAAATTTGATTTTGTGGCTTATTTCACTTATTGGCAGAGAGAGAGAGAGAGAGAGAGAGATCTACATGCACCGTGGCTTCATGAAGCTCATAAGGGAATATCTCGACTATGATCATAAATTGGATTTAAGGGTCACCAAAACCATGACGATTCTAAACTACAACAAAGCTATTGTTTTTCCCATTGCTGAAGCAATTACCAGTTCATTTCATATTTCATTCAAGAAAACTAAACAACTTGCTAAATATTCATGAAGAAAAAAAGTCTTATTTTAGATTCAGTACTAGTATATTGAATGAAAGCAAATCAAAGCAAACAACACAACAGTCACGTGATGCTTATTCAGCCAATCGCAAATGTGTGTTTATTTTTATTGATATTGTATATTGCAGACAGTAGCCTAACTGTCAAACAACAAGAATACATAATCACTCGTCGTTATCTTAGTCATATGAATGTGAATGCAACAAAGCGATTCATCAAAGCGAAATAAATGGACCGCAGAGAAAATCAAGTTGAGGGGTAATAGTTTCTAGGAAAAACTTTCAAATGAGCTCTTCAAAGTGAGTCACGGCCGAAGTAACCGCATAGTGCTAATTCAATCACCCACTTCTTCCCGTGTAGTGTCATGACATTCCAAAAACTTAATCACACGCCCTGAAAGGTAGAAACCTCTTTTGTTAAATACCCTCATACATGTATAATTATCGGTTGATTTGCTCATGTACGCGATGAAACGCACCAGAGCAAAATTATTCTGTTCATTGCGGGGATGATTGAGGATTACAGTGAAGATTAATATAACCTGTTCGTGACAACATTATCTGTCTGAGTCCCATGACATTACAAGTGATCATATGCGCTTCTCTTTATGTGTTTCCCCCTTTTTCAAGAAAGACAGAAGCAATGCATTCGTGTTCATTCCTCAATGCTGCGTCCTGAAATTATACCTCACATCTATTAGTTCGTTTCACATCCGATGAACATCTTTTAAACGTACCGCGGACAGCCGACCAATCTAGAATTATAATATCGTTGTGCAGATAAGTCAAAATAATATTATTTTGATTTTTAATAGGATTCATAGCTGTAGCCTGGAGTGATGCAAATCTTACAGTAGATAAGAGATACGATGGAAAACAAATAAAAGTAAGAAAATACAGGAAATTGAATCGAATTGATTCGAAAGACACTGGTGGAAGAATGGAAACAGGACAGGGGCCATATACGGTAGTAAGAAATGACGAAACAACTTCAAAACGATATGAATCAAAACCTTAAACTAAAAAATAAAAAAAAATGGATCCCTCCACCCAGCCCCATCTTCCTTTGTTCACACAAACTGTTCAAGCCTGCCTAAAATGGCCGCGCAAATCTGTTGGTAGTTATCGAAGAGCTGCGAGTTTTCTGAGAGGGTGTACCTTTTACCCGCGCGGACCCACACAAAGCGGTCAGCGTCGAGTCGCCTGATCACCTAATCATTTCACCCAATAACCGGCCGAGTCCTTCCGCCGTAATTACGGCAGATGACTCGGCTTCCGATTGGCAGGTTGACTTTATTACCGCCGATCGGGGGCACTCCCTGCACACACTTTCCGCCAAGTGACGATGATGAATCTCAGACTCCAGAAACGTAGAGCCTCCGTCATAAGCGATGTTTTGTTTTCAGTTGCTTCTTTTCCTTTTTTTTTCATAACAGTTTAAACCACGCCGGTAGGCCAACTTCTTCGGTAGAGGCTGCCATTACCATTTCGTCCTCAATATTCACTATCATATTTTTACTGAAATTCAGTCAGATGGTATTTAAGATTGCCATATTTGTGTCATATTTTGCCCTGCAGTGACAGCGTGAAATGGAGTTGTTTTTTTTTTCTTTTTCAACGTTAAGATTCCTGCATTATTTTCGTGACTCTGTACAAGGTGTCCTCCTTTTTAAGGATAAAACACAAGGCTTTATACTTTTATTGTCCCTTCTTCAAAATATAAAGACTATCTAGAGCACTCTAATGATTCGTATATTCACTGTTAACTATTTCAGTTATTTTTTCTCTCTCCCCGAGAAACTTTATGATGACAAACACTTGTTGTTGCCTTTCAATTTTATCGAATAATTTATATCAAATGCAGCATTATAGTATATCTTTCAAAAATTATTACATTTTCTATTTAACACAGCTTGATTATGATCATTTTTTCACATAAATTCCTACTATTCAGTCATATTTTTCAGACCAAGCCCGTACAAAAGTTTTTGTATCTGAGTTGATCATTTGAAATATTGATAGTACTTCTTTAGGCAACGCATTCAACAGGTGCAAAGTTGACCTCTCTCCAAGATCGGACCGGAACTTGGAAAAGCACAAAAGCAAGCACAAAAGACAACAAACAAACAAACAAAATCACATTTAAAAAACAAAACAAAACTGACGCAGATATTTTGACAAATCATACCTTTCAACCAAAGTTTTCTGAACCATGAAGAGACTAGAAACAGAATTATTTCTCGTTAAATATTTAACTGCTGGACGTGTTTTCCTTGTTCGTTTTTGTTTTGCAAACATACACGAAATTGTAACTTTCAATCATAAAGATCTTTCCACAAAGATGGTTGTAACTTCACAGTCTAGGAAAGACGGAGCGAAGGGAAAAATACAAACCCTTAGGAAAGTTGAGTAGAAAGGTATTTGCGTAGCACCTTAAAATTACAAATAAAACAAAACAAATCTACATCTTGTCTTGATATACAAAACATTGATCATCTACCACATCGGATTCTCTTTCTACGGGATACACTGGTACTGAGAGTGTGTGTATCAAATTATTGTGGAATAGTGACTGCTCTAGTTTCGATATGTGATATATATATATATATATATATATATATATATATATATATATATATATATATATATATATGTATATATAATTTATAATCATATGATCAGATTCACAATGAACAAAATTTAATTCTATTGCAAACCAAATATCAAAATATCTTGAAATCTTTGTACAAAATGTGAAATTTGTCGACGTGGTCACGACCCGATACACACATCCCATCCCTTGTTATAGTACCGGTGCTGACACTTACCGGTATAGTACCGTGCTTACTTGCAACACTGAAGTTCAAGACTGTCCTGGTCTGTCTGTTTGTTGTTGTTGTTGTTCTTGTTGTAGTTGATGTTGTCGTCGTCTTTGTTATTGTTATTTTGTAACAGATTTATGAAGTTGTAAGCACTTATGTAATGAGATTGACGTAGGTATTTTTCTCATTCCAGTTGAACTCAGTGTTTTGATGATAAGCAGATACTGTCCTTCATTATAACAGATGTCAGAAAACTTAGACATGTCTAATACTGTAATCTACTTTGATTACCTGAAATAGTAGCAGAGAATAATTTCTTAAATGGTGTTTTTTTTTCCAAAGTATGGCTCTCACGGTCGAATGAAAACTTCATTATATACATAGTGAGTTTTGCAAAACAAACTGAAGTTACTGTACATGTATGTAGGACCTGTACGGGCATTTATTCTAGAAGTCAACAGTAGATGTCATAATACACTGTACATGTATAAGAACTATACACTTATCTACATTAAATACATTGTATACACCCCACATACACACCAACTTTTCAACGGAGTGCTGTGCCCTACGTTTGGTACTGAAAGTCATGTTTTGTTCATTTAATCTAGCTCCCTCTTGTGTTCTCATCACGTAACCATGATTTATCACTCTCAATATTCCTCACTGCTCTTTCTTCCTGTTTTTCCAACAACTTTCTCACACAAACACATCAACAACAACAACAAAAAATGCATACATACACACCGCACAGTCACAACAACCATTAATGACTTCTTTAAACAGATATAAAAAAATAACATGAATGAGGCATGTACATGTATTTACATTTCAGAACATGATGAAATTTGAAATTTTATTGGATTTTTGATGAAGCCACAGAGGAATTGCTGGGATCAATAGCATAAAACAGCAACAATCATGTCAATGTCTTTTTGTGAAATCATAGTAAGCAGATGCATGAACATGATTCATAGAATGTACCTATTTTTTAAATACATATCAGGTGTGGGTCCAAGAATTCCGTAAAATGGGGGGGGGGGGGGTGCATGCACCCCCATATTTCTTTTTGATTTCTTTTGTTTTAACAACAAAAGGAGGTGCACCTGGTGCACCCCCATCTGGATCCGCCGCTGGGTATTCTTTTTTCTTTTGACTTTATGTGCAACATATCATTGTAGTTGACACAAAATAATTTTGCACTGCTGTGCAAGAGTCTACATGTATATGTATGTGACTTCTGACCCTGGTCAACCATAAACTTGCTCAGTACACTACTTGACAGCATTTGTATCAAAAGGATATCGAATACCTCCACAAACTTGACATCATGTAACAAATATACACTGTATAACTTGAGTGAACAGAACCCATCTGCTTTAAATATTTCACTGAATTTAGATCCTGTGTATGAATGGCAAACAACTCAGTTCTATTCTTTCTCACGCACATACTGTTGTACATATCAGAGACAAACACACATGAAGGAATTTAAGTTGCATACCATAGTGGGCTCTCCTTATGATTTACACTTGTACATTGAAAAGAATATCACCCTCTATAAACATTAAAGAGTGTAACGAGGTTCATAACAGTATGCCTTTTTACATACACATTGAATTTTTGTTTTCCATGTCGTAGATTAGTACTCATAGTAACTGATTCCACAATTCTCTACAGGGTAAACTCATATTTCGCTGACTGAAAGGAAATTGGTTTAGCTTTGTGTTATGTTCTTTTAGCGCTAGACCACATAATGGGAAAAAAATACAGTGATGGTACTACAGCATAAGTTTCAACTGTATCTTATTGATAGCTTAATGAAATATGTATGCATCTTCCAAATGTAAAAACTTTTGCTCCTACTGCCTTCCTTGACAATCATGTCGTCTAGCTTTCATTAATGATGATTCAATTTCAAAAGCCCAATATCATAAATGACATAATTTCAGAACAATGACGTGAGTGCATACTTGTTGTCATATCACCCAGCAATCTATTCATTTGCTCATGGCTGACTGCCAGAAACATATGACTAATGATGGCATGATGATGTCACAACTATGCGTCATGCACTTGCACTGTCCTCTTTTGTACTCGGTGTTCGAAACAGTCGAATATGGACTGCCGAGTTTGTGCGTTCTCGAACGTCAAAGTCAGCGTCGTCGCACAACGGCTCCACATCGTCGACTAGATCGACGGTGTCCGTGCTGACAGCCAGCTGCAGTGTCCCCAGAGCCCGGCTCTCCAGCTGAAGGGCGAGGTTCAACGCCCGGTTGATGGCAGCGCCCAGTCCATGGATGTGAATCTCCGCTTCACCGGCATCCAGGAGTTTCTCACAGCGTTCCAGCTGCCCAGCGAAATTCGACTTCCGGGTCACATAAATGTCGTTGGTTCTCTTGGGCAGGCGACGGGGTTGGCGCTTGCGGAGCGCTGATTTGTTGAGGTCTACTTTCTGTTTGGATTTTGGCAACTGTTCCTCCTTATCGGTATTCGAAGCCATTATAGCAAATGTCACCTCTTCTTCTGTCTGGAAGTGAACCGTTTGAAGGTTGAATTGCAAACATAGACCAAGTTCACTAGACTCACTTCAGGTTTGGATGCTAACTCAGTATTGAGATCACAATAACTCTAGCCTCCATGAAGCGTTGAGATGAAAATTATTTTGTCCCCTTCCTGGACTTCATAGTCTAGTTCCCCCTGCAAAAGACAGAAAAAAGGATGAAAATACACAGAATCACTGGACATTGAATGTACTATAGAGGAACTGTGTTTGCCTCCTTGAATAATAACTCCAATTGTTTGCCACTTCATGTATAGTGTATAACTGCACATATCTACCATAAAATTTGTTTCTGCTCTATTATGTTGCAGGATAATGGGTATGTCCTCTTTTTTCTCTTTTGCTTCCTTCATGTTCTTTCTTTTTCATCCTTAATATCACTGAATCTTTGTGATTACACCAATTCCATTATTGTTATTGCTACTCGTGTTCATTTTTTTCTAATGTTTCTTATGCATTTAAATATTATATCAAATTAAACTAGTGAATTTGAAGTTTTATAGCAGAAAGCAGTTTGCACAGTAACACATATGTAATACGTGAATTTGTAGTATTTTCTGCCTCTGCATTCCAATTGTGTCTCTTATTATCTTTCTTACTTCCACACAATCCTCAATAGCTCATTCGTGGAGAAAGCTCTATACATTAAACAAGAGACCCGCGGGTCTAGCGCTCACCTGAGTATCGCAAGTTCACCTTTCACGCAGTCACTAATCTAAATTATTCACAGCTCTACCAAAATTTGACCAGGCATTCTGAAGTAGAAGATGAAAATGTACAATAAGGGCCCAAATTTTTAAAGATTCCTTAATTTGGGGAATTGGGGGCCCCCTGGGGCCCTCTGGGTGGGGCATGGTGCCCATTTTGATAAATTGAGATCCTGACCCCCTAAGGATGCTACCTGCCAAGTTTGACGAAAATCTATCATGAGGTTTTCAGGAAGAAGATGACAATGTACGATTCAGGCCCCCATTTGGACCTTCTTAACCACCCCCCCCCCCCCCCTGCCCCCAAGAGGGGCACCCCTAGATCTCCTATGAACAAACTCGAAACTACAGTCATTAATGTACTCACTCATAGTATTATCTTAGCTGTATAACTTCTGATTCTAGAGAAAATTTTTAACGATTCCTTCATTTGGGGGGTTTGGGCCCCCCTGGGGGCCCCCTGGGTGGGACATGGTGCC